>NC_053491.1:372111057-372363557 GCF_905171775.1 Rana temporaria
CCGTCGGGAAACTTTCCCGACGTGCATTGCGGTAAATGACGTCGCAAGGACATCATTTGCTTCAACGTGAACGTAAATGGCGTCCAGCGCCATTCACGATTCACTTACGCGAACGACCTAATTTTCAAAAATCGCGACGCGGGAACGACGGTATACTTAGCATTGGCTGCGCCTGCTAATAGCAGGAGCAGCCTTACGCAGAAACCGACGAACGCAAACGACGTACAATTCGAACGCCGGGCGCGCGTACGGTTGTGAATCGGCGTGAGTATGCAATTTGCATACTCTACGCTGACCACTACGGGAACGCCACCTAGCGGCCAGCGTAAGAATGCAGCCTACGATACGACGGCATAAGAGCCTTATGCCAGTCATATCTTAAGCTGCAGTCGGCGTATCGAGCTTTCTGAATACAGAAAGTCGATACGCCGGCGCTACTTAGCAATTACGCTGCGTATCTATGGATACGCAGGCGTAATTGCTACCTGAATCTACCCCAGTAAATACACCTGCTATACAGAGTTCAGTACAAAACACTAAATAAAGAATAACACATGGTCCTCTTATGTTTCATTTAGCGGGGAATAACTGGAAATTATTTTAATAGCTTTACCAGTAAAGTTCTGGTTTGCTATCCAAGGGAATTAGGCTTGTTTACAATGGTCAATAGATTGGGCAATGCAAAAATCTAACATCAACGTGTGACATATGGGGGAAATATTTTTATCAATGTGTGGAATTCCAGAGCCAGAAACATTTCAGAGCACTAAGGAAGAGCACACAATACTTAGAAAGGGCACCGCTGAAAGGACGGCATTGAAATATTTCCTACAAAATAGAGTATCACCATACCGGACCCGGAAGAATAAAACATCTCCTACAGATCAGAGAATCACCAGACCAGACTAGGTGGAATAAAACATCTCCTATAAGCCAGAGTGTCACCATACTGGACCAGAAGGAATAAATCATCTCCTACGGATTAGAGCACCAAATGGGGCCAGGAGGAATACATCATCTACAGGTTAGAGCATCACTATATGGGGCCAGGAGGAATAAAACATGTCCTACAGGTCAGATTATCACCATACTAGACCAGAAGGAATAAAACATCTTCTAGGGATTTTTAGGATTACAATATTGGACCATAAGGAATAAAACATCTCCTACAGGTATCACCATACAAGACCAGGAAGAATAAAGCATCCCCATACAGAATTATGATTGTATGAGACTAGGGGGTATACAATCCCTCTTACATAACTGAGTAATATTTGGTATGGACTTGGTCACCATCATACTGTAGTATCAATATAAATAAAATACTGGTGACACTACCCTACAGATCAGATAGGACACTTTTTTTGTGTGGAATGAAATGGATCCTCAATTTCAGCTTTCTTATTCATGATCCAGTTGTAACAAAATGCCACTCACAGATTTTTCCTATTTCCGGCGGAGTCGGTCTTTTCACAGAGACAGTACCAGATTTTCTCAGAGTGATGCCAATTTGGAGTCATCAAGATCTCTGGCCAGGAAGAGCCTGCAGCCAATTATTTGTATGTTGTTGGTGGAACTGTGTGAGAGATTCACCTTTTTTGCCACCGTGTGCAACATGATCCTGTTCTGTACGCTGAAGCTTGGGTACCAGCACCACCAGGCAGCCATTGCCAACCTTTGCTTTGTTGGTGCGTCCATGCTAATGCCTGTCCTTGTTGGCTGGGCTGCAGAGCTAATTAATGCAAGAACAAAAATAATCTACATCTGCACATTACTACACTTTGCAGGTAGGTGACCCTGAATTTTTCTAAATACTGTGTAAATGACTGGGCAATTTCTATATGCTCTTGCAAAGTGACTATTGGAAATGTAATATGGACTAGCTATAGCACTTGGTATGAAATATGTGTATCCTGGTGCAAAATATCATCTTGTTCACAGCTAAGGGGTAGATCCACAAAAGGATTACGCCGGCGTATCTACTGATACGCCGTCGTAATTTTAAATTTCCCGCGTTGTATCTTTAGTTTGAATCCTCAAACCAAGATACGACAGCATCTGGGTTCGATCCGACAGGCGTACGGCTTTGTACGCCTTCGGATCATAGATGCAATACTTCGGCGTCCGCTGGGTGGAGTTCTGGTCGTTTTCCGCGTCAGGTATGCAAATTAGCTTTTTCCGTCGATCCACGAACGTACGCGCGGCCATCGCATTCTCTTACGTCGTCTCTAGTCGGCTTTTTTTGGCGTATAGTTAAAGCTGGTATTTTGCGACACATAGTTAGACTTGCCATGTTAAGTATGGCCGTCGTTCCCATGTCGAAATTTGATTTTTTTTTTATTTTTTGCGTAAGTCGTCCGTGAATCGGGATGGACGTAACTCACGTCTAAGTTAATGTCCTAGCGATGTCATTTAGCGCAATGCACGGCGGGAAATTTCGGGACGACGCATGCGCAGTTCATTCGGCGCGGGGACGCGTTTAATTTAAATGAAACACGCCCCCTACCCGCCCAATTTGAAATCCGCCACCAGAAATACACTACGCTGCCGTAACTTACGGCGCAAAATCTTTGAGGATTCGAAAGAACGCCAGGTAAGGTACAGCGGCGTAGCGTATCTCTGATACGCTGCGCGGATCTAAATGTATGTGGATCTACCCCAAAATGTATATTTTTACTGTATATTTTTACTTTACTTTGTAAGATCAGGTCTCCTAAAAATGGGTCATGTTGGAGGATTTAAAATATAGTCAATAAATATTCTCTCCCTGTCCAGAGAAAATGTGTCTCCACTTGGGTGATATAACCTTTTGTCCCTCAGTGAATACTATAATATCCTCTT
The DNA here is from genome assembly GCF_905171775.1 of Rana temporaria. Taxonomy (NCBI): domain Eukaryota; kingdom Metazoa; phylum Chordata; class Amphibia; order Anura; family Ranidae; genus Rana; species Rana temporaria. Next base: position 372,113,899 of record NC_053491.1, read on the forward strand.
CCTTATGTCTAGCAGAATACCTGTTGCTTCCTGGTGATAAATCTGTTGACTTAAAGCATTTGTTACCCCCCCCCCCCCCCAAAAAAAAGGTCCTGTTCCTTTAAAGCATGTTATACAGCACAGTGCTTGTGCTGTGTAATTTGGCCACCTGTATCACCTATGATACCTGGCTGATCCCTTTGGCTATGCCCTCCCCCCCTGTAAACTGACCATGGTTTATCATGGCAGCTGAGCCCTGACTCTGTGGTCAGTTTACGTGCCTCCATTATCCGTAGCGCTCCTGTTTATCCTCTGTCCTCTCTCCCTCCTTCCCTCCCTGCCTGTCAGCTAGTGACAGTTCCCCTCCTACTGCTGGAATAACTTTGAAAATCGTATTTAATCCTCTGTGTCTCGTTATGCTAGGTGCTTGCTCCTGTCTCTGCGATTTATAAAGAAAAAACATTTTATACCTTTTATCAGAGCTCATGTGACCAGCCGGCTCTCTCCTCCTCTTCTTGTCCCGACTGACATCAGTGGGGGAATCTCGGTCCCGCACACTGCAGCTGTCAGACAGGGAGAGCAGAGAGGCGGCGGGTCATGTGAGCACCGATCTGCGATTTGAAAACAGGTATAAACAGCATTTTTTTTATATAAAACACAGAGACAGGAGAAGCTGGCATTACAAGACACAGATGATTATATAAACAACCACTTTAACCACTTAAGGACCGCCTCCTGCAGATATATATGTCGGCAGAATGGCACGGCTGGGCACAAGCACGTACCTGTACATCCTCTTTAAGTGCCCAGCCGTGGGTCGCGGACCTGGTCCTAAGCTCCGTGACCGCAGGACCCTATCGCCGCTGGAGTCCCGCGATCGGTCCCCGGAGCTGAAGAACGGGGAGAGCTGTGTGTAAACACAGCTTCCCCGTTCTTCACAGTGGCATCTTCATTGATCGTGTGTTCCCTGATATAGGGAAACACGATCAATGACGTCACACGTCCAGCCCCGCCCCCCTACAGTTAGAAAAACATATGAGGTCACACAAAACCCCTACAGCGCCCCCTAGTGGTTAACTCCTAAACTGCACTGTAGTTTTCACAGTAAACAATGCATTTTTATAGAATTTTTTGCTCTGAAAATGACTATGGTCCCAAAAATGTGTCAAAATTGTCCGATGTGTCCGCCATAATGTCGCAGTCACGAAAAAAAATCGCTGATCGCTGCCATTAGTACTAAAAAATTAAATAATTAATAAAAATGCAATAAAATTATCTCCTATTTTGTAAACGCTATAAATTTTGCGCAAACCAATCGATAAACGCTTATTGCGATTTTTTTACCAAAAATAGGTCAAAGAATAAGTATCGGCCTAAACTGAGGAAAAAAAGTTTTTTTATATCTTTTTTGGGGGATATTTATTATAGCAAAAAGTAAAAAATATTGCATTTTTTTTCAAAATTGTCACTCTATTTTTGTTTATAGTGCAAAAAATAAAAAACGTAGAATTACAGTTGGACGGAGCTGAAAATTCCAGTGTGGAGTGTGGTGAGATCCACAAAAGGTCTTAAGAGATACTAGAAGTCAGTTCCAATTGTCAAAAACTGTAGAATATTAAATTATTTTGGTTTGAATTAACCTAAAAACTTTTTCCTTTTTAGTGTGGCCTTTCTTATTTGCACAGCCATGTTTTCTCTCCACAGGAAACGTCATGCTGCCTGTAGTTGCATTTCCTTTTGAAGATTTTTACATAGACAAACATCATATTGCCCACACCCTGGCCAAGAAACACCAAACACTGCTATTCTATGCCGGATTAATAATGGCAACAATTGGAGCTGGGGGAATTCGCTCCATTGTCTGCCCGATCAGCGCCTACGGCCTGCAAGGCTACAGACAGAAGGAAATAATGTCATTCTTTAACTGGTCAGTAACAACCAATAAACTCTCCTCTGCAGTATATACAGTAGTCTCTCCTCTGCCTGGTGTTTTATACTATGTGCTGGTCTCCAGGGCCGCTGATAGGGGGGAACCACCACTCACTCAGAGGGGCCCAGACAGCAGGAGGGTTGGTGGAGAACAATGCTCTCCGTGTCTCTCACCCAGGTTTCTCCCCCTCTCCCTCCAGCTTTTAGCTGCTGGGTGAGAGACATGGACATGGAGGGATAATGAACCTGGCCAGCCGCCGCTGAGCTCCATCCCTTGCCCTGAGAGGGGGTTGTGCTAGGAGAGGGATTGAAGAAAGAAGATTTGTGCTGGGAGGGGAGATGCCGCTGATTGTGTACCAGGAGCCGATGAGGGAATTCGGGGCTAATAGGAGGGATTGGGGGAATTGTGCAGGCAGGGGAGATTTGTACTAGGAGGAGGAATCGGGGTGGCATTTGTGTCCATTAATAATTTGAAATTATTTTCAAGTATTTTTTTGTGAAAATATATTGTATAGAATACCGTAAGGTGTGTGTGTGTGTGGGGGGGGGGCCAGTCAGGTAGGCTTTACGGGGCCCCATGATTCCTAACAGCGGCCCTGCTGGTCTCTCTACTGTCTATACAATGAGCTGGTCTTTCTTCTGTATGGTGTGATATACAACCGTCTATCTGTGATATAAAGTGTGACCATCTCTCCTATATATGGTGTAATATATGTAGCGCTACCTCCGAAAGAGCCTCTTAGTAATTTTGGGTTTTTATTCCACGTCTCGATTCCATAAACAATCTCAGCTGTCAGCTCCTCTGACACACGTTCTGCAAGCACAAGTAACACTAAAATTTTTAAAATACCCTTCACTTATCTGTGGGGTATTGCCTCTAGAAAAAAAACACAAATACCAGGTTAGGGATACATTGCCTAATCTATTAATGCAGATTAACATAAATGGCACTTTCAACAGAATCAAACAGATCAGGCTAATTCAAACGCAGGCTGCTAAACAGGGTAAAAGAACTATACCCAGGTAGAAAATTGAATAAAAAAAACAACAGTACACTTCTATATTATTAGCTAAAAGCAATATACACTGCTTAAAAAAATTAAAGGAACACTTTTGAATCAGAACTCCTGGGATATTGATCTGGTCAGTTACGTAGCAGAGGGGGAGGGGTGTATACAGAGGGGGTTGTTAATCAGTTTCAGCTGCTTTGCTGTTAATTGAAATTAACAACAGGTGCACTAGATGGGCAACAATGAGACAACCTCCAAAACAGGAATGTTTTTTCAAGTGGAGGTGTCTGACATTTTTTTTCCCCTACTCATCTTTTCTGACTGCTTTTCACTAGTTTTGCATTTGGCTAGGGTCAGTGTCACTACTGGTAGCACAAGGCGATACTTGGACCCTATAAAGGTTGCACAGGCAGTCCAACTCCTCCAGGATGGCACATCAATACGTGTCATTGCCAGAAGGTTTGTCGTATCTCCCAGCACAGTCTCAAGAGCATGGAGGAGATTCCAGGAGAGAGACAGTTACTCTAGGAGAGCTGGACAGAGCCATAGAAGGTCCTTAACCCATCAGCAGGACTAGCTTGCTACATAATTTTTTCACTTTGATTTTCAGGGTATCTTTGAATTCAGCCCTCTGTAGGTGGATAATTTTTATTTCCATCAAATGATGTGCCATCCTTTCATTCCTAACACATTACCCAGTCCATATCAGTATAGATATCCAGCATGAGATTTTTGCCTGTTGAGATCTGATATGTTTTTAAAGTGTTCCTTTAATTTTTTTGAGCCGTGTATAATAATAAATGCATTCAGAATGATAGCAGTTCTATATTAGTTCTGAGTGCACTCTTATGAATAGACAGGGGCAGGACACTGCCTTAACTGGTCAGCAGATAGAACTTTAAGGTAATTATAACTAGGGGTAGTCCTTAGTCCTACGTTGCGTTGGAGCTCGTTGGCACACGTTGTGGCCACCAGTAAGGCCTGCTGGCAGTATTAGAACTATGGGGTCACTGTTAAGTAGCTCCAAGTGGCTTTTTTCCCTAGCAGTGATAGCAAGTAGTGGCTGCAAAACCCGTTCACCATTCTCGGTAACAATGTTAGTTGCCCCTCAAATCAGGCGTCCACCCACTAACGTTGCTTAGGGTGGCTCTGGCAGGCATCAGATTTTCCGGTCCCAGAACTGCTTTCCCACACTGTAGTAGCTTCCAATGGCATGGCATCCCTCAGTCTCTGGAATCTGTAGATGACACCCCACACCTCGTCCTCTCACCACAATGGCTCCGATAACTCGCTGCAGACTCAGGAGATCCCCCAAATTGGGTGACCACGTGTCCTGGATTGACCGGGACAGTCCCGCATTTTGCAGGTCTGTCCCTAGCACATTCATTCCAGGACAATACAGTGTACCGGAATGAAACTGACACAGCCACCCCACCGGGCAAATCTGATGCCCCCAAAAAAGGCAGCCATATCACCTCTTTACTCACTGACAGTACTTATCCTGGCCGGGAATGCCTGGAGGAGCACAATCCCACCCCCTGCTTGTGATTGGAGAAATCATAAATCCCGCCTCTTGTGTCCAATCACTTTGCTGTAATTTGTTACAGCACAAGCTGATTTTTGGGAAGGGAGGGTATCCCTGAATGGTAGTTTGGAAATGTGGTCACCCTACCCCCAAATAACTGGAGGTTTCTGCCAGCTCTCTTTCTCTGACTGACAATCTTGGGCACAGTTGTTCTCACCTCACTCTGTCTTTGCACTGTCCTGTCTTGTCAGAGCCCTTTTTTTATTTTCTGGGCTCCTAGACTTTCTCTCTGTGAAATTACCTCTGCCTCCTCAGACCTTCCTGAAACTCCCCCTTTTTTCCCCAGTGTCCTCTCTGTCTCTCAGTTTTCTGGAAGAACAAGTCAACATCTCCCTATATCTATCTTGTGGTCAAAAGGAGAAATTGCATGACCAAAAGTCTTTCATTGCTTCATGACAAAAATGCTTGTTAAAAAATGCTTGGTACATATATAATATACCTCTGTATGGTGTGATATACAACATGCCAGTCTCTCCTCTTTATGGTGTGATACACAATGTTCTGGTCTCTCCTCTGTATAGTGTATACTATGCCATACATTGGGCTCAATTCACAAAGCTAACAAATAAGGATGACACTTATGTAGCCCCTTGTCCTAAACAGGGGCTACTATGTCAATTTAGTTTTTTGGCTGGGCTGTAGTTAGCTTAAACTCATTGTATAGTTTTTCAACCAGTTTTACCCTAACCTTAAAGTGTTACTAAACCCAGTAATATGAAAAATGCTCCCCCACACAGTCCCCACAGCTTATAAATCTTCTTTTTACATTCAAATACTGCCACTATATACCTTTTTAACTGATTTGTATACCACGGTCACATGGTAAACTGCAGGGTCTGCCTAAATGCTGAGTGTTAAGGTAGGAGGATATTTCCACTACAGCCTGTATCCTCATGCTGTTATGGGAGGCAGATCATCTATGAATCAAGATGTGACATCCCACCCACTGTGTTCTTTTTTAGTTACTGGGCTCAGAGGTGGAGGGAGGGACTACGTTGTCATTTAGGATCTGTATACACTCCTTATGCCGCGTACATACGATCGGTCAAACCGATGAGAACGGTCTGATGGACCGTTTTCATCGGACTAAACAGATCGTGTGTGGGCCCCATCGGTAAGTTATCCATAGGTTAAAAAAAAGCAATCTTGTTTTAAATTTAATCGGTTAAAAATCCACGCATGCTCAGAATCAAGTCGACGCATGCTTGGAAGCATTGAACTTAGTTTTTTTCCGCATGTCGTTGTGTTTTACGTCACGCGTTCTGACACGATCGTTTTTTTTAACCAATAGTGTGTAGGCACGACTGACCATCAGTCAGCTTCATCGGTTAACCGATGAAAACGGTCCATCAGACCGTTCTCATCGGATGGACCGATCGTGTGTACAGGGCTTAAGTGTGATGTCCTATGTGTGATGTCATACAATGTGACCTGAAAAGGTCAGCTTAAACAAGGAAATGTTCTCTTCAGCAATAGAGACCAAACTGAGCATGGGCAGCAGTACTACCCTCACTGTGTCGTATCTGGCCTTGCCAAGAGTGACCCTGCAGGAGGGGGGAGGATCTGTCCTTACAGGATCAAAGAGCCCTTTTACACAATACAGAAAATTAACACCTTAAGTTCCACAGTGAGTATAACAAGCATGCTATTCTGCATATGCAGACCGATTTTACTGTTGTGGGTTTAGTAACACTTTAACCACTTCCTGACCGCATGGGTGCGCAAAAGGGTGTACCCATACGTCCCTTCGTAATCCTGGGCTAGCGGGTGCACACGCGTCGTGGGAGTGTGCCCGCAGATCCCACGGGCTCGATATCCACCGGTGGCCTGCAATCGCGATAATTCGAGGCAAACAAGGCATTTCCCTGTTCTGCCTAGTAACATGGCAGGGATCTACTGCTTCCTGTCATCGGGAACAGTGATCTCTGTCATTTCCTAGGTAGCCCCCCCCCTACAGTTAGAACACGCTGAGGGAACACATTTAACCCCTTGATCGCCCCCTAGTGTTTAACCCATTCCCTGCCAGTGACATTTATACAGTTATCAGTGGCTATTTTTTGCTCTGATCACTGTATAAATGTCAACCTGGGGTAAAATGCTAGCTCTTCCCTGCCGCTGGAGGTGCTATAATGCCTTTGGGGTGTCACGGGGGTGCTACATTTTTAGACTTAAAAATTACAGGCATATGTGTAGCTCTAACCCCTGCAGGGGCTGCTGGAAATAACTGGGTCTCCTTTACCTGTTCAGAGATGTTATCGGCCTTGGGTTCAGTCCCGGAAACACACTGACAAATTTGCGCTCAGTCTAGGGGTGTCTTTTGAAGATTTATTGCAGATCTTGAAAAAATGCAGGGATTGAGAGTGCAGAATACTCAAGGCACAAAATCTTATGCCACGATCGGAATTTCCGATGGAAAAAGTCAGACGGACTTTCCGACCGTGTGTATGCCCCATCGGATTATTTCCATCGGACATTCTGATGAATTTCGTCGGAGTTTAGATAGAGAACATGTAAAAGGGGGGAACTAATGCGCAAAACCAAAACTAACCAAAGGCACTAAAACTCTATACTAAGTAATATACTATTAAAATACTGTAAAAAGCAGCAGCCACTACCAAAAGGTGCTCACACACCGAAGATCAATTGTAAAATGGGGGGTGTAATGGCGCTTACCAATAAATTAAACGATAAAATATATTCCACATAAACGCACAGCAATGTGTGAAGTATGACCAATGTATCCAATTAAACGTGTTCCACTCCTATTTCCTTATATCCCACCATACATCAACAACTATAATGTGCGGGATGGAGATTGTGAATATAATGAAATCCAAAAAATATATAAAATGACTAAAAAAGATTTTCCAGTCAATGACAAAATATTAAATGTGAAAAAAAGTATTTGCAATAAATGACGTGGTAAAATCCAGTGCAAACGATAAATAATTAATAAATAAGTGAAAATACCATCAATAGGATGAATAAAAATACACCTTAAAAAATATTAATAATAGAAAAATTGTCAATAAGTGCACTAAAGTGTGTTAAAAAAAAGAGAGAATAGTGTTCAGACAATTAGTGTTCACAAAAATACAGTATATGTGCTTCAATAAATCTCCAAAGTGCACGGTGCTCCATAAAAGTCCAAAATTTCAAAGTGCTTGATTGAATATTTCCCCAAAAGTGCAATAGTGCTTGTACAAAGATGATACTGCAATCACCGCACGATCATTCAGTGTAGTTGTGCAGATCTTAATAAAGGAAATTTTAGCCTCTCACCTTAGGACAGGCTAGATTAAGCCTATATTGATGTCAGTATGGCCCAGCAGGTTCAGCTGTGGATGTCTAACTCCAGGCCAGCTCACTCCAGTCATCCAACCACGGATCTCCCAGAACGCTCACAGACTGGCACTCAACAGAAGCACAAAAGGGATTCCCATAGTGTAGTAGGCAAGATTATGTTTAATAAAAATAGTAATAACTCACATTTAAAATTCGCTGTGATCAGCATGCAATTGATGACAGAGAAAAAAAGCAGCAGCAGTTTCTCCGCCGCGAGCGGAGATGACGTCACCGACGTCACTCCTCCTCCTCCTGACGCGTTGCGTGACAGATTGATGTCACTTAATCATAGATAGAGAACATGTTCTCTTTTACTCCGATGGAATTCCGCTGGAATTCCGATGTGATTTTGGTCGGACAAAGGTCAGACGTGTGTACAGACTTAAGAGTAAAAACCCAGAAAAAACATTGTTCAAACTGTATTTGGCCCTTCAGTAGCAGCTTCAAAATGAATGCTGAAGAAAGAGGGGGCAGCCAGCAAATCTAAAACCCCAAGGGAGCAGTCACAGTCCTTAGCAGCAACTTATGGTGTCTCTTCCTCAGTTAGCATTTCTGTGCCTGGAGCTATTGGAAAAGGGTCCTATTTACAATGTCCAGGTGGCAGTTCCCAACCAGCTCCCCTGCAACACTCATCAATTAAAGTTTCCCTTTTGCAACTCTGCTTTTACAGGTAGCAACTTTTGGGCCCCCAGCACAGGGCAGCTTCTGAGGCCTAGTAATGGTAATGGGATTGCACGCAGCCCACAGCCCCTTATAAAACTTAAAATAAATACATTTTATTAAAACTTACTGTCTAATAAAGAAATAAATTCACACAAAAATTATATTGGCATAAATTAATGGCCGTGGCACTTTATTGGTATAAATTAAATATTATAAAAATCTTTATTAAACCAAAATTCAATAAATCATAAATCCAATAAATATATATTTGTAAGCTCAGTTATTGGAACTCGAGCCAAAATGAATTAATTTTAAACTTTAAACATCCCCCCCAGAAATCCAGGGTGACTTAAACCACATCTTTTACCAAAGGCTTGACCAACTGTGATAGGAATTCCACAGAGGACCCCTTTATATAGGGGTACCAATACCTTCTAGAAGCTTCCACAACTTCTAATTGGTTAATTAACCACCCATCTCCAATCCTTAAAGTAAAAGGTAACCAAAATACCAAACAATTCGCTAAATTCAGAGAGAGTTACGCCGGCGTATCAGTAGATACGCCGTCGTAACTCTGAATCTACGCCGTTGTAAATTTAGGGGTATTCTGGAAACCACATACGCTTAAATTAGGCTAAGATACGAGCGGCGTAAGTCTCCTACGCCGTCGTATCTTAGGGTGCATATTTACGCTGGCCGCTAGGTGGCACTTCCGTTGTTTTCCGCGTCGAATATGCAAATGAGCAAGATACGCCGATTCACGAACGTATGTGCGCCCGTCGCAATTAGTTGCGCCGTTTACATAAGACATAAGCCGGCGTAAAGATAAAGCTGCTCCCTAGGTAGCGCAGCCCATGCACGGTATGGACGTCGGAACAAGCGTATCTTTTTACGTTATTTGCGTAAGTCGTACGCGAATAGGGCTGTGCGTAAGTTACGTTCACGTCGTAGGCAGTGTTTGACGTATCTTAGGCATTCTATCCGACTCTTGCGCACTGGTATAAAACGTCATTTACGTGGGGTCATGCTTAATTTCCCTAAAACACGCCCACCTCTTCCTCATTTGAATTAGGCGCGCTTACGCCGGCACATTTACGCTGCCGTAACTTAGGAGGCAAGTGCTTTGTGAATACAGCACTTACCTCTCTAACTTGCGGCGGCGTAGCGTAAATACCATACGCCACGCCCGCACAAAGTTACGCTGCCCTACCTGAATCTGGCCAATTCAATTACCTCAAATACTGACAAAAATTTCTCAGCGGAAAATGGGGGCGGGGCTGCAGCAAGCCCATGAAGGCGGGCCCAAATGCTTGATCCCTCCTTTTACATTCTCTGCAACACAGAACATACGCTTCCCCTCCCAGGAGAAAACCCCAGGTGAAGAGAGATTCTCCCAAATATTAATCTTCTCCCTAGTTACACATTCTTGATCAGCCTCTCAGGGATTGTCTAAGGTCAGTTAACTATTCATATTCCAGTGAATGGCAGAATCAATCAGCCACAAGATTTAGGCTTCATTTCCACTGGTGTTTTTACAGCCACTTTTCTGAGCGTTTTTTACAGCTTAAAAACGCCTGTCCATGTTATTCTATGGCATCATGCCCACATAGGCGTTTTTGAGCTGCAAATGGCATAGGCGTTTTTGAGCTGTAAAAAAAACGCGGGACCAGGGCATTCTGTGGCTCCAGCAATAGAGCTGTAAAAATGCCAGACATTAAAAAAACGCTCAAAAACGCTACCGCTGCGTTTTTGAGCTCCAGCTCACAAAAAAAAAAAAAAAATATTTTTTTTTTTACAACATAAACATGGACAGGCGTTTTTAAGCTGTAAAAAAGGCTAAAGAAAGTGGCTGTAAAAACGCCAGTGGAAATGAAGCCTTAGGGATAAACCTGATCAGGTTAAATTGCAGCTCAGCTGGCTACAACAAAGCTATACACTAAATTTAGCCAGATTCGGCACTGCGTCGCTTTAACTGACATGACTAAGTTAGAGAGCCTAAGGCCCCTTTCAGACGTCCGCTCCGCCTGTCCGTTATTACAAGTCCGTTAACGGACTTGTAATACATCCCTATGGGATCGCGTCCGTTAGCGGATGGAGCATCCGCTAACGTCCGCGTCTGTCGGGATCCGGTTTTCGAACGGAAGAAAACCCTATTTTTCTTCCGTCCAGCAGAACAGAACTGATGCAGACGGACAGACGGTCCGTCTGCATCCGGTTCCCCATAGGGCAGAGCGGAGCTGAGACAGGGCGGTCTCTGCACTGTGTGCGGGGACCGCCCTATTCGCCGACAGCTCAGCGGGGATCCCCGCTGAGCCGACGGAGACACACGGAGCGGACCCAGAAACGGTCCGCTCCGTGTGAAAGAGCCCTAATGCTTGTATTAAAGTTTTGAGAACTGAGCCTTCTCTGTATGGTAACATTTAAATCCTAACTGAAATCTCAGATTCACAGTCAGACAGACATTTCATAGTTTCACGTCCACTTTCTTGTTACAATTGGTGTGCTGCGTGTACGCATATGATTGAACCATCTAACAGGCATCAGAGCTAAAGTGGTTAAAAACCTTAACTAATGCTCAGCGAAGTGACTAACCTCAAATGATACACAGAAATGGAAACAAATCCCCCTACATAAGTTGTACCTGTTTATCTGCAGCCATTCAATCTGTAGATCACTCCCAAACCATACAGATCAAAACATTTTTCTCAGCTCTGGCAGCAGGGGGTGGGGATCTGATGTCACAGACTCAGAGCTAGAGTTCCCTGACATCTAAATTAAAGGGAAGGGAAACACCCCCCTCTACATAGTCCTACAGGCTCATATTAAAATACATAGAGCTAAGGCTATAAATCACCTGCTTGTGCGCTGTAGTGGGGCTGGCCATAGCCTTCTAGGCTTTTGTTTCAGGAAAAACAGTCTGAAGTGACTCATGCAGATAGCAGACGAGAGAGGCAAGATCAGAGAGGTGCCACCCTTGGTCCTTTGTATTCAGACTAGTATACACTATAGAGGGGTGTGCGTCGTTCATTTTTCCATGTCTGAGGTTTACAACCACTTTAAGCTGGCCATACACTGGAAAAAGTTTGTTCGAAAATGTTTGTTTCAGTATGGAAATGACTGCTAAGATCAGCTATAGTTGTAAAAATCATTTTGACAATCATATTCATGGTGACAGTAGATATAATATTAATAAATATACACTTGTTTCTGGCAGGTTTTACTGGTTGGTGAATGTGAACTGCCTGGTCGTGTTTCTGGGGATATCTTATATCCAGCAGTCGGTGGCGAAGAATCTTGGATTCCTCATTCCCTTCGTGTCAGTAGTTTTGGCGCTAATCACCATCCACATGGCGCGTAATGAGCTCATCTACCAGCCGGTGAAAGGTCAGTCCATCTTCCATCAACCCTCAGTACCTCACTTATAGTTATAGGTCATTTACACCACCCTATGTGATTCCAGTTTGCACACAGAAGCACCATAATGTATGATTAGCATATTATTAGTAGCATTGATAGTATTAGTATAATTATTAGTATTTGGCAGTATTAGTAAAACTAGCCATATTGGTGGTATTATTAGTATTGATAGTATTAGTAGAATTGGTAACATTAGTAGTACTGGTCGTGTTGCCAGTTTTGGTAGTATTGGTTGGATTGGTAGTATTAGTATTATAGGTGGTATTGTTAGCATTAGTAGTATTGGTAGAATTGTCAGTAGGTGGTACTGTTAATATTAGTACAGGCATACCCCACTTTTAAGTACACAATGGGATTTATTTACTATCACTGGAAAGCGCAAAATCAGGCTTACTTCTGCATATAAACCAATGAGCTTCTAACCCCAGCTTGTTCAATAAAGCCTGGTAATAAAACCTGGAAGCTCATTGGTTTCAAGGCAGAAGTGAGCCTGATTTTGAACTCTCCAGCGATAGTAAATAAACCCTGTGTGCTTAAAAGTGGGGTATGCTTGTAGTATTGTTAATATTGGCCCACCTGACCCAGTGATAGACAGAATGTCAACACATGAGGGAAAACTGGCACATTGCTGAAGAACATGTCTTTGTTATGTAAATCGCTGTGGCCAAGCAGACAAGATTTTCTCAGGTGGTACCAGAAGCTCTATTTGATCACCACTGGGATTTTTTTATGTGATATAAATGAAAAAATTATACTTTCTACTTTTTGGTATACAAAAAAATCCAATAAACTCAATTTTAGGCCAAAATGTATTCAGCCACATGTCTTGGGTAAAACAAAAAATTCAATAAGCGTATATTTATTGGTTTGCGCAAAAGTTATAGTGCCTACAAACTACTACTGGAATTTACGCAGCTTTTAGTTTATGACTGCCTATCTCATTTCTTGAGGTGCTAAAATGGCAGATCAGTACAAAACCCCTCCAAATGACCCCATTTTGGAAAGTAGGAATTTGCCGAGAGGCATGTTGAGCCCATTGAATATTTAATATTTTTGTGATTAAATAATGAAAAAAAAAATGAAATATTGCTCACACATGCCAAGGGTATATGTTGAATTTCACCCCAAAATGTATTATGCTGCGTGAGACTTTTTGGGAACTCCAATAACCAATCACTGCCTTCAGGATTTCTAAGGGTGTACATTTTTTATTTCACTCCTCATTATCTATCACAGGTTCAGAGGCCATGAAATTCCAAGATAGCACAACCCCCCCCCCCCCCCCCCCCAAATGACCCCATTTTAGAAAGTAGACACCCAAGCTATTTACTGAGAGGCATGTTGAGTACATGAAATATTTTATATTTTGCAACAAGTTTTGGTAAAATTACAAAAAGCAGCAGATTGTATTTTGGGGTGTAATTCCACATATACCAATGGCATGTGTATGCAATATATAATTTAGTTACAATTTTGTGTAAAAAAATCTTTGGTAATTTTCCCGAAACTTGTGGCAAAATATAAAATATTTCATGGATTCAACATGCCTCTTAAAAAATAGCTTGGGGTGTCTACTTTTCAAAATGGGGTCATTTTGGGGGGGGTTGTGCTATCTTGACATTTCCGAAACTGTGATAGGTAGTGAGGAAGTGAAATCTAAATTTTACGCCCTTAGAAAGCCTTTCAAAAGTCTTTACAGGTTCCCACTTTAGATATTAGACTCTAGATCTCTCCTCAGCCCTTAAAGCATCTGATGACACCAAGATAGGTGTGATAAGATGCTTTCCCAATTTCCCAATAGCGCTGTTTATATCTGGCGAAACCAAAGTCATGAAATGCTCGTAGCTTCCGGTTTCTTAGAAAAAAAGAGGAAGCTAACGCTGCGCTAAAAAGTGAATAGAAATATTGACTATGTGAAATGTTGTGAAACAAAATAAAGCTGCCAGCACCTATAAGTTCAGTACAAAAAACTTAACTGCTTGCCGACCAGCCGCCGTCATTCTACGGCGGCAGGTCGGCTCTGCTGGGCGAGAGCCCGTAGCTATACGGCGGCTCTTTGAGCCGCCACTAGGGGCGCGTGCGCGCCCCCCGCTCGCCCCCGACTCCCGTGCGTGTGCCCGGCGGGCGCGATCGCCGCCGGGCACACGCGATCGCTCGTTACAGAGCGGGGACCGGGAGCTGTGAGTGTAAACACACAGCTCTCGGTCCTGTCAGCGGGGGAAATGCTGATCTTCTGTTCATACAATGTATGAACAGAGGATCAGTGTTTCCCCTAGTGAGGCCACACCCCCCCCCCACAGTAAGAACACACCCAGGCATACTTAACCCCTTCCCCACCCCCTAGTGTTAACCCCTTCACTGCCAGTGGCATTTTTATAGTAATTCAATGCATTTTTATAGCACTGATCGCTATAAAAATGCCAATGGTCCCAAAAATGTGTCAAAAGTGTCCGCCATAATGTCGCAGTACCGGAAAAAAAAATCGCTGATCGCCGCCATTACTAGTAAAAAAAAATATTAATAAAAATGCCATAAAAATACCCCCTATTTTCTAAACGCTATAACTTTTGCGCAAACCAATCAATTAACGCTTATTGCGTTTTTTTTTAACGAAAAATATATAGAAGAATACGTATCGGCCTAAACTGAGGAAAAAAATGTTTTTTTATATATTTTTGGGGGATATTTATTATTGCAAAAAGTAAAAAATATTCATTTTTTTCCAAATTGTCGCTATATTTTTGTTTATAGCGCAAAAAATAAAAACCGCAGAGGTGATCAAATACCACCAAAAGAAAGCTCTATTTGTGGGAAAAAAAGGACGCCAATTTTGTTTGGAAAACACGTCGCACGACCGCGCAATTGTCTGTTAAAGCAACGCAGTCCCGAATCGCAAAAAGGTCTCTGGTCTTTGGGCAGCAATATGGTCCGGGGGGTAAGTGGTTAAACAAGATAAATCTACAAAGTGAGTGCAGCACTAATCATGATAGTGAACATAATATTGAACATGAGTGAATTAAAAATACATCCGTGCATTTTTTTTTATTATTTACCATTTCCAGTTGAGTTGTGTGTTAATACAATGTAAGCACTGGCTAGATTGTTGATCTAGCAATTTGTGTGCACTGCTGCATTCAGTCTATGTTCATTTGCTAATTGATATGATAAATAAAAAAACAATTATTTGAAAAAAAAATACATCCGTGACTGCCGAAAGAGCCCCCGCTTGGGCTTGGGTGGAGCCTCTGATGGTGACGTCATTGCGCTTTCCTTCCGAGATGGTGGATAGACGAATCATTCAGGAAATAGGGAGAAGCAAATGTAGACTCCGCAGCTCTTTTATGATACAACTGCTGATTTATACACATCGTTCTTGAAAGTGTAATCCATTCTTTTATTAAATTACTTGAATCGATGTACTGCACAATGAGAGCCCTCTTTTTTTATCTTTGAGCAACACCAGACCAGTAGCCGCTGCTCTGGATATCTCATTGGTCCTGGGGAGACCATTATTTCCCTGTGCTGGGTGAGCACGGCTTTCTGGTAATCATTCTTTATTTTTTTTTATGTATTTTTATTTCACTCATGTTTAATATTATGTTCACTATCATGATTAGCGCTGCACTCACTTTGGCTCCAAACAGAGATGATTGGAGCCATTCTAGTCTTCTATCACCACCTACAACGCTGGAGTCGCTGATTTACGTATCGTGAGAGCAAACCCTGTTGCTGTCAAAATAAATAAATCAGTGCTGCAGCTGAATGGCGTACCTGCAAAGCAAACAACGGTAACAATAAATCACAGTATCAATAAAACATTAACTCAATAAAACAACTTTTTTTATTTCAATCTGTGCCAAAAAAAGAGTAAAAAAAATATATGACGAAGCATAGCGGCAACCTGCCACTAATGACCACCCCTGCCCCCGTGTTTTTTTAACTGTAGTGTTGAAATCACCTCCTACAGCGCTGGAGTCACAGATTTATGTATCGTGAGAGCAAACTCTGTTACTATCAAAATAAATAAACCCATGCTGCAGCTGAATGGCGTACCTGCAAAGTACATAATGGTTAACAATAAAACACAGTAACATTACAGTATAACAGTAGGACATACCTGCAAAGCAAACACAATAAAACACAGTAACAATAAAACATTACAGTTAAGCATAAAATACAGTAGCAGAAAAGTAAACAAAGTAAAGTAAACAAAGCAAAACAATATAGAGAGACCAACAAAACGACAACTATTTTTGACTTTTCTATTTATTTAATTTTTTACACCTTTTATTGTAACTATAAACGTTCCAGTTTAGGGTCTCTCGGCCACTAGCGGGGGTTTTCAACCCCCGCTAGTGGGTGAAAAATGGTTAAAAGCGCCTGCAAAGCGCCGCTGCATCGGCCCTTTGCCGGTGGTTTGGCAGCGCTGCCCATTGATTTCGGTGTATACATCGCCCCTAAAGCACTGCAAAGAATCTGCTAGCAGGACTTTTTTTGATACCCTGCCAGCACAGCGCCCCAGTGTGAAAGCACTGGGTTTGCAGCTGATGCTTTTTTCAGGCGTTTTATAGGTGCTATTTTTAGTGCTAAAGCGCCTGAAAAATGCCTCCTGTGTGAAAGGGGTCTAAAGGAAGCTTCACTGTCTTATTACACAGGAGGCTCCACCATAATTTTACTTGGAAGGTGTTGCTGTATTACTACAAGGGGGGCTTTGCTGTGTTGTTATATGAAAGGGTCCACAATATTACTCAGAAAACTCTACAGTATTACTACAAGGGAGGCTTTGCTGTATTATTACACAGGATGCTGCAATCCATCATTATTCTACATCCATTACATCCACTATAATATTAATTAGATGGCTCTGATATAAGGTGACCAGATTTTTTAAATAAATTCCGGGGACATATTTGTTTTTATTTTTGGCGGCAATCAGAGACTTATAGTGGGACTGCGCTATTGCGGAGGACAAGCCGGACACCAAGTGACACTTTTGACACTTTGTGGGAACCAGTGACCAGTGCTAAAAATATGCACTGTCACTGTACTAATGACACTGGCTGGGAAGGAGTTAACATCTAGAGCAACCAAAGGGTTAAATATGTGCCTAACAAGTGTTTTCTTGCTGTGGGGATGTGCTTTTTCTAGGGGAAGGCATAGATCCCTGTCTCTGCTTTGTAGGGATGCAGGATCAATGTCTTCCATACTGACAGGACAGGGCTCTGCCTTGTTTACATAAGCAGACCGCCCTTCTGCCTGTGTACAGAACGATCAGTGGGCACCAGTGGACATCGAGCCCGCCTGACCCGCTGATTAGCTCCGATACCCAGAAATGCAAGATCCCGTATATGTAAATAATCCTGTGCAGTACGACCACCCTGTAGCAGTAAATCTGCTATGAGGTGGTCGACAACTGGTTAGGATCATCAGCATTATGATAACTCACAGGCAGCAGGCACTCTATCATGGCTCTGGCTGGCTCTGTCTTAGTGTGTCATATGACATGGCCGCTGGGTGATGATACATATGACCAATAAGTCAGCACCCAGTAGCCATGTTATGTGACACACTGTGACAGTGCACTGCCAGCCAAAGCCATGATAGAGTTCCTGTGTGTTATGATACCATCCATGATTCCATAAAGACAGACACAGTGCAATGTAGTCTATTCACCCACAAAGCACATCTGTGTTGAAGCCTTGAAGGCACTGGCAGCCCCACGATCGGATCCACTTCCTTCTGTTCCTGCTGTGGGATACTTTCAGCTGAGTTCAGCTGCCTCTCTGCCTGCCTCTTAAGTCTCACTCCCCGGGTCCTGGCTACTACTGGGTGTGGAGCGGAGCTGAGCAGAGGAAGATCACTCCACTGGGGAAGGCAAGGAGATGGGCAGGAAGGCGGCTGGCTGGGGACAGTGTCCTCATTCCAGGGACTGTCCCCAGAAACCGGGAACACCTGGTCACCCTAGACTCTAATGTATTACTTCAAGTGAGGCTCCGCTGTATTATTATATGAGAGTGTACACCAGGGGTCAAGTCCTGGGGAAAAAAGTGTGGGAACTCCCACCCAAGATTTACTCCCCCACCAAAAAAAAAAAAAAAATGATACGCTCATATGCATAATTACTAAACCGCATGTTTTTTTTGTTTTTCGATCCACTGTACCTTAGTGATCCTTTATGTTATTGTCCGCTTCCTCTATTTGGATTCATCGGGTAGTGTGCGGGTATTCCGTCACTTCCTCAATGCCGCAATGTCTTCTGGGAGCTTTTGTCATTGTTCCCAGGAGACATTGCGGTGGTTTGCAGCGAGTTATCGCGGGATTTAGAAAGAAATTGCTCCCAGGAGACATTGCGGCATTGAGGAAGTGATGGAATACCCGATGAATCCATATACAGGAAGCGGCCAGTAACATAAAGGATTACTAAGGTTCGCCTGCCCCTGACAGTGACTCGAGCTGAGCATCGCCGCTTAGTGAAGGATTGGCTCGGGCGGCTCAGCTGCTCTCGTCCTGCAAAGGGAACTGCGTTCCTGCTGTGAAAAAAGTGCAGGAACTCCGTTCCCACGCGTTCCCGCAGGACTTGAGCCCTGGTGTACACCCTCCCAAAAAGTAAGGAATTGTGCTGCAAATTTGAAAATGACTTGCTAAGCTATTGCTAGACTTGCCAGACTTCACAAGTTTGTTGCACAATTACAACAAGTCCGCATTGCTTCACTCCAGATCAACTTTCTTTGCAAATATTCTGCAAGTTTGCTGCAAGTTCTGGTTCAGTTATGTTGTCCAATAGTCATCCCACCACAGGGGTCACTATGGATGATTTTTCATGTTGTAGACTTGCAGAGCTCTTGCTGGAGATTGCCACACAAATTTGCTACAAATTGGAAGTGTCAACTAGAACTTGTGCTTGTGCTCAGCAAATGTACAACTTGCTAGTGAAAATGTGCAGTAAGTTAACAGACTTACAATTCAACATTGCCACAAATGTGTGGCAAGTTATTCCTGATATCTGGGCTGTTGTTACTCAGAATGCTCTGCTGTATTACTACAAGGAAGATTTTGTCAGTGGCCTTTTCTGGACTGACGGCCTGACTTTTCTCCATTTTTTCATAGATGGAGTTTACATTAAATGGTTGTTTGTTTTCCTTTCACAGTGCACACCATCAGAGGAATCATTTCCCAAACACTTCAACAATACCAACAGCTAAATGACGATTATGTTTTATGATTTTGTGACAGGATTGTCCAGACACTGCTGGCTAACGGCTCTCGTAGCGGCATTTTGCTGCTTGTAGTAAATAATAAAGTCTGTAATCTGACAGATGAAGAGCGATGTGAAATCTCGGGAATATTTGCTGCTGTCGCAGATATGCTGGAGTGCGTCCTGTCAGCTTCAGCTAATAGGAGATAAAATATCCAAATGAGGTGAATAAAGACCAAAAAAACATAATACGATTTAGGACTCGGAGAAAGAATTGACTTTAATAGAAATCACATACATATGTGTTGGACACAGAACCCAATATATATGTGTACAGGGGAAGTAATTCCTCAAACACCCCTCAGAGACAGCACCATCTGCATGAAGGTGTGTGAGATTATCTGTGGTAATACAGCAGTCTATGACAGGGCAGAATGCATGGCTCAATGTACCAGTATGTCACACTAACCCTGCGTTACAGCAGGCACTTCCTTCACCCTTACAGGTCTGCAGGAACCCCTCTCTCTTCTGTCCACATAGTAGAATTAGGAGTAGCAGTAGTTAGAACTAGTAAGTACTAGTAAAGTCATAAGTCATAGTATTGGGAGCAGTAAGTATTAGTAGTGGTAGCAAGTTGTAGTAGAGAGAAGAATTAATTGTAGTTGTAGTGGTGGTAGGCAGGGCCGGGACAAGGGGTGGGCAGGAGAGATGGTTTCCCTGGGCACTCTGGTATCATGTGAGGTGGAAGGGTGCTGTGTGGAGATTGGGAGGAGGGGATGGTGTTGGAAGGGGGTACTTGGGGAGTGGCAGGGGGTAAGATGTGTTCTTAGGAAGGGTTTGGGGTGCTAGGAGTGGAGATTTAGGGGCATCTGTGTTGGGAGGGGGAATGGAGGGGTCTGTGCTAGAAGAGGTGATATGTGGGGGTGGGGGGGGTTGTGCAAGTAGGGATAATTGGGGGGGTATTTGTCCTAGAAGGGGATTTTTGTTTGGGGGTATTTGTGCTAGGAGGGGATATTGGGTGGGGGGGGAATTTGTGCCGAAAGGGGGAGAGGATGTGTACTTGAAGAGGAAATTTTAGGGGTAGACGATTTCTGTTAGGATGGGGTGATTTTCTTTGGGGGGGGCATTTGAACTGGGGGGATTTGGGGGATGAGGATGGGAAAGATTTGTACTGGGAGGGGGGATTTCATCAGGGGGTTGGTTTGTAGTGGGAGGAGTATGGATTTATGCTTAGGGGGGGGTAATCTTGCAGGAGAGTGCTCAGCTTTTTTGGGAGGGATTTTAGCTGACATAATGCTCATGCATCTTGGGGGTGTAGAGGTTTGGCATGTTCGCCCTGGGCTCTAGATAACCTTGTCCCGGCACTGGTGGTATGTATCAGTAATTTTAGCAGTAAGTTGTAGCAGTAAATATTAATAACAGTAATAGAAGTAAGTTATATCAATGAGTATTTGTATTTGTAAATGTAAAAAAAATGATATTAAGTTCTATTAGTAACTATTAGTAGTAGTAAATGTGGTAGTCGGTGATATTAATATTGTTACTAGCAGTCGAGTAATAAGCAGGGTTTTTTTTCAGCAGGAATGCCGTTCTGGCACCTCCAGCTCTGAATGTATGTAATGGCAAGGGGTGCTGGGGTGTACTGGAGGGTCTATTAATGCTGGCTTCTGGGGGATTTATTGTTGCTGGAGGGGATCTATTTTTACAGGGGGAGGGTCTATTGTTGCCGGTTAGGTCAGTTGTCGCTGGTAGGGGATCTATTGGTGCTGGAGGGCTCTTATGCTACTGGGAGACAATCGTTGCTGGGAGACATCAATTGTTGAGGGAGGGGTCTATTGTTGCTAGCTGTTCAGAGTCTATTGTTGCTGGCTACAGGGGATCTATTTTACTTCCTATCACAGTGGCAGCACAGTGGTGTAGTGGTTAGCACTTTCACCTAGCAGCAAAAGGGTCGCTGGTTCGAATCCGGACCACGACACCATCTCCCTGGAGTTTGCATGTTCTCCCTGTGTCTGCGTGGGTTTCCTCTTGGTACTCCGGTTTCTTCCTACACTCCAAAGACATGCTGGTAGGTTAATTAGATCCTGTCCAAATTGGCCCAGTATATATGTGTGTACGACTGTGTGTCCCAAGCGTGTCAAGAACCTACAGGGTAAGTGACCGCACTAGCCAGGAAAACACTGGCTGCAAAAAGCGCCTAGAGGCGATTCAGTTTGCAAGTCATTCATTCATATACAAATTACTTAGAACCACAAATTGATACTTGGTTCTGAATCCATTACTGAGAGGTGGGTAGGGGGTGGAACCAAGGAATGGTGCTCAGAGGTTGGTAGGGAGTGAAACCAAGGAATGGTGATCATAGGTGGGTAGGGAGTTGAACCTAGGAATGGTGCTCAGAGGTTGGTAGAGAGTGGAACCAATGAATGGTGCTCGGAGGTAGGTAGGGGGTGGAACATTTTTTGTAAAAATGTGTTTACACTTAACAGGCACATGCGGATGCGGCTAATGAAAAAATTTACATTGTCTCTTTACTGGACTTTTATTAGTATTATCTTTCCAAAGAAAAATCTCCCACTCACACTTTACACTTCACACTTCAAAAATCACGTCTTATTTATGTCATCAGCTTTCAGGAGCACCTATATTTGTGAGCAACTATTTTCAAGAATGAAGCACACGAAGGGCAACGTTAGAATGAAATATCTGATGAGCACCTTGAGAATTAATTGAGAATTGCTACTACATCCATCGAATCAGATATTAATGTATTCGTTTATCAAAAAACAGTTTAAAATATCGCACTAGTTTTTTGTTGTCCTCTTCTACTTTTTAATAAAAAAATATTATAAAAAAATAAGTAGGTACATGGGGCCAAATCCTCAAAATTCCTGCCTAACTTAACTTTTCCCATTTAAGTTACACTGACTTAAAATTTCTACCTAAGTGCCCGATCCACAAAGCACTTACCTAGAAATTTCAGGCCGTGTAACTTAAATGTCTCCGGCGCAAGGCGGTCCTCTTCTGCAGGGGGCGATGACAATTTAAATAAGGCGCGCTCCCGCGCCGGCCCTACTGCGCATGTTCGTGACGTCATTTTCCCGACGGGCAGCGCGCGAAATTACGTTACGTCGGGCTTTGTGGATTGCGACGGGACAATAAAGTTGCGTTGGGTAAAAAAAAAGTTCCGCGCCGGGAAAAAAAATTCAAAATTTAAAAAAAAAACGCGGCGATCGAAAAAAAGATCTGTTTTTACAAGGTGTTACTAGTTTACACTTTGTAAAAGCAGAACTAATTTTACGTATGCAAACGTAAACTTACGCAGAAAACACAAAGCTGAAAAGCTTTGTGGATCTCCGTAAGTCCTCATTTGCATACGCAAAGCGGCATTTCGACTCGAAATGCCCCCAGCGGCAGATGCGGTACTGCATCCTAAGATCCGACAGTGTAAGTCTCTTACAGATGTCGGATCTTCTGCCTATTTTTGGAAAACTGCTTCTGAGGATCAGTTCCAAAGATAGGCACAGGGAAACGCAGGCTGAACAGCAGTTCCGCCTGCGTATCCCTTTTGAGGATTTGGCCCATTATCTATATCAGTGTTTATTAACTTGGGATTTTCCTGACTTTTTGCACATCAAGTGTCCTTGATGTTAGTGCAGTTTATGTGTGGCTCAAGACTATTTTTCCAATGTGGCCCAGGAAGGTCAAAAGGTTGGACAACCCTGGTATAAAGTGACTATAAAATGTTGTGTTTTTCACAGGTGGCTCTCTGCTCATCACAGCTGGCGTCTTCCTGAACGCGGTAAGAATGTGCTGTGTGCGCTATCGTCATGTCGGTGGCCGTGTTTCCTCTTGGCTGGATCGGGCTAAGGAAAATAATGGAGGTCGCTACAGCGAGTACCATGTGGAGAACACAAAGGCACTGATGAAACTTCTGCCCCTCTTCACCCTGCAGATTGTTTACCGAATTTGTGTCACACAGGTGAGCAATCCTCAGTGATATTGGGGGAGGTGAGCAAGCTGCGATGATATCAGTGGAGGTGAGCAAGCCACGGTGATATTCGAAGAGTTGAGTAAGCTACAGTGATATTGGACGAGGTGAGCAAGCTGTGGTGATCTCAAAGAAGGTGAGCGAGCCACGGTGATATTGGGGGAAGTGAGTTAGGTGAGCAGCAGGAGGTTATGATTGCAGTGAACTTCGAAAATCACACATCTCTGTTTTCCCACCGCCAATTCTTTTATCACTAGTGTCCCACAGTACACATTTGTTTTTTTTAGAAAGATTTTAATTTTTGTGTCAGTTCTTTGGTGCATTTCAGTGTTTTACAGCATTGAAATGGGAAGATGCTTGTTAAAATAAATGAGCAAAGTTAAAGTAGTGTCTGTGGAGGTTTGACTGAATATTTCAGATAAGTTGTGACTACTAGTGATGAGCTTAGAGTTTGAGTCGAACTCATGTTCGACTCGAACATTGCCTGTTCGGCGAACAGTGAACAATTGAGGTGTTCACGGCAAATTCGAAAAGCTGCGAAACACCCTGTTAAAGTCTATGGGAGAAATCTAAAGTTTTTCTAAATCTAAAATTTCGAAATCTAATTTTAAAGGCTAATATGCAAGTTATTGTCCTAAAAAGTGTTTGAGGACCTGGGTCCTGCCCCAGGGG
This sequence comes from Rana temporaria, assembly GCF_905171775.1. Classification (NCBI taxonomy): domain Eukaryota; kingdom Metazoa; phylum Chordata; class Amphibia; order Anura; family Ranidae; genus Rana; species Rana temporaria. The sequence goes on from NC_053491.1 coordinate 372,137,682, forward strand.
ACATGTATCAATACAAAAAAAAGTTTTAAAAATGGCCGTTTTTTCGGGAGCAGTGAATTTAATAATGCTTAGAGTGAAACAATAAAAGTGAAATATTCCTTTAAATTTCGTACCTGGGGGGGGGGGGTGTAAAGTTAGCATGTGAAATAGTGCATGTTTCCAGTACTTAGAACTGTGTAATTTCTGAAAGAAAAAAAGTCATTTAAAACCGGACTTGCGGCTATAATGAATTGTCGGCTCCCGGCAATTCAGAGAGGATTCATTCGTAAAAAATAAAAAAAAGCGTGGGGGTCCCCCCAAATTCAATTACCAGGCCCTTCAGGTCTGGTATGGATATTAAGGGGAACCTCGCCGTCAATTTTTAAAAAAAATTACGTGGGGTTCCCCCCAACTATCCATTCCAGACACTTCAGGTCTGGTGTGGATTTTAAATCCACACCAGACCCCTTATCTGAGCACGTTAACCTGGCCGGCCGCAGAAAAGAGGGGGGGACAGAGTGCGCCCCCCCTCTCCTGAACCGTACCAGGCCACATGCCCTCAACATAGGGATGAAGTACCCATGTTGATAGGGACAAGGGCCTCATCCCCACAACCCTTGCCGGTGGTTGTGGGGGTCTGCGGGCGGGGGGCTTATCAGAATCTTGAAGAAGCCTTTAACAAAGGGGACCCCCAGATCCTGGCCCCCTTTATGTGAATTGGCAATGAGGTACATTGTACCCCTACCATTTCACTATTTACACTTCCTTCGTGAAATGGTAGGGGTACAATGTATCCCATTACCAATTCACATAGGGGAGGCCAGGATTGTGGGGATGAGGCCCTTGTCCCCATCAACATGGGGACATCCTCATGCCCTCCCCATGTTGAGGGCATGTGGCCTGGTACGGTTCAGGAGAGGGGGGGCCGCACACTGTCCCCCCCTCTTTTCTACGGCTAACGTGCTCAGATAAGGGGTCTGGTGTGGATTTTTGGGGGAACACGACGTAATTTTTTTTTTTAAATTGACGGCGGGGTTCCCCTTAATATCCATACCAGACCTGAAGGGCCTGGTAATTGAATTTGGGGGGACCCCCACGCTTTTTTTTTATGAATGAATCCTCTCTGAATTGCCGGGAGCCGAGAATTCATTATAGCCGCAAGTCCGGTTTTAAATGATTTTTTTTCTTTCAGAAATGACACTTTGTTCAGGGACTGTTCTAAGTACTGGAAACATGCGCTATTTCACATGCTAACTTAACACACCCCCCCCCCCCTAGGTACGAAATTTAAAGGAATATTTCACTTTTATTGTTTCACTTTTAGCATTATTAAATTCACTGCTCCCGAAAAAACGTCTGTTTTTAAAACTTTTTTTGCATTAATACATGTCCCCTGGGGGCAGGACCCAGGTCCCCAAACACTTTTTAGGACAATAACTTGCATATTAGCCTTTAAAATTAGCACTTTAGATTTCAAATGTTGGCTTCCCATAGACTTTAACAGGGTTCTAAAGTTCACACGAACATTTGGTGTGTTCGCAAGTTCTGGTGCGAACCGAACAGGGGGGTGTTCGGCTCATCCCTAGTGACTACATGGGTCCTGCAACTGCCATATTCCAGCACAAGTGACCAGTTCCTCATATACAGGGCTAGTTATAGAAATAATGAGTGCTGGATTTATCAATTTCTCATAGAATCCCAATAAATAAAAGGGCTACACAAAATGAGTTTGAAATGGTCACAGCAGTGCTTTATTTAAGCACAATAAAACCATTAACAATTTCAAAAATATCCAAAACTCGATTACCATACCAGCAAATAACATGACAACTGCTGGATTCTAAGAAAAGTGGAAGAACCATACCACTTAATAGATCCCACATTTTTCAACTGTAACGCATCCCCTGTAGGAGGCGCTGGTGAATAGGGATCCCCCACCCTGCACAGCCAGGCACACTGAATTTCCACAGGCTCACTTGAGACAGGAAACAATCCAGCAGCTTTGTTTTGTTTTTTATTAGGGGTTAATAAACTTGGATGGGGATGGGATAATTATGGGATGCCTACTTGACTGGAACAACATCTTTAGGGACACTTCAGCTACATACACTATCTGTATTACACTCCTATTCCTCCAGCACATCACTTGCTTGCAGAAACAACTCAGACCCAACTGGAACACTGTTTGATGAATCAGGCAAGGCACTCAGCCATATCAAGAAAAACCCCTTAACAGGCAGGGACCGCAGGCCCCTTTGGTGTGGAGAAAACGTCCAGTGTCCAGCTACATTTCTCTGACTACTGATCCCAGCACCAACCCACCTGGCTGCAGCTGCCTCTTTCACTAGCCCTCCTGGCTACTTCCCATAGTCCTCCTAGACTATCACACTCACCAGCCACCTGGCTGTCTTCTCCCCGGAGATCAACGGGATGTGCTAGCTGGCTCCTGTTATCCTCACTCTAGCCCCCGTGCCTCTGGTCAGAACTCCTCCATGTGTTTTTAGAGGATCCCCCCAGCACCCGAGGTCACCCCCCCAGACTAGGGGGCTACCCTCAAGGGCCACTGACAGCCTCCTCAGCACTCCATCTCCAGCTTCCACCTGAACTCCACACTGCCCCTGTTTGCCTGACCCTGAGTATTTAAGAAGGCCCCCCCTCCTGCCGGACCAATTTGCTGTTGATGTGCTGGGGCCCTCCTCAATACTCCAGGCAGCTCCTCCTAACCTCCCTCCCATTCTTCTGGAAGCTTCTCCAAGGTTCCAGCAAGTAGGGGGGAGGTACCAGAGGTACCCTGATGAGTTATCCAGCCTTCCTGAGTCACTCACCCTGACCCAGATTCAGCCCAGCCTGGCTCTTAGTCAGGCCAAATTTACCTACTCTACAGACCAAACTATGTACAGCCTAATCTAGCACACTAGAGGGTGCTATACAGCCATCTATTTTTTTCACAGACACCCAAAGACCCCCTACCCACCAAGCTGCTGTGACAAATCTTCCTATGATCTGACCTAGTTAACATACAGGAAATGGGGGAGAAAGGTTAAGACAAGTTTTTGCTCTCGTCCATAATTCGGGAATTATCTACCAGCAATCACCACAGCTCCTACCCATGCCATTCCTCCCAACCACTTGACCGTCAACCTCAATTCAGGTAAGGCTTTTTGCACATACACGTTACTCTTACATTTATACTCTTTTTTGGGACTTTTCCTCCCCCCCCCAGTCACTTTCCCCCCCCTTTTCGGGTCTGTCAGTGGAATATTTTTCACTCCACCAAATATTAGCCTGTTGAAGTTTTAATGATGGGTGGATATAGATTGACAGATTGCTGCAAAAAAAAAAAGGTATTGTATTTGCACTTTCCTCTGGTGAATATAATACGTTGTAACTGGCAAATATCTGCAACTTTTTCAGAAAAAAAAACATCAGAAGTCCAGGAAACAGATTTCTCTAGACGGAGCTCATCTTTGTCCCAATTTGGGGAAGTGATCAATAGAGCAATACCTGGTTTTAGGAAGAGGTGACACTGTCAGATGATTGATTACTGAAAATGATTGAATTCTTCCTGTCCCCAATATGTAGCTAGTAATATCACTTGGTGTGTGATCTGCTTGTGTTCTCTTAGGTAACGATTGTGTTTCCCTTTATTCAGGTCCCTTCTGGATTTTTCATTCAATCAATGAATTCAAATCTGAGTGTGAGCGAAGTTGTTTTGCCAATCGCAGCAATGAAAATTGTTAGCATTATCCCTCTGATAATAATGGCCCCCTGTCTAGAGAGTGCCAATGCATATCTGTCTTCCAGACGTGGCTTTGGATTTCGGCCTTCGACCTCCATTGGTAAGGAAAACACACTAAGGCTTCTCTGCGGTAACACAGGCACATAAGAGGCAGATAATTATTAATTATTAAACAGCATGGCAGTGGCACCTGCATGGCATCAGGAATTTGCTGATTGCTGGTGCAAAGCTTTTCAGGCTCCTACAAAAAAAAAAAAAATAGTAAAAGCCCATTTTTACCTGCAAAATGTGCATTTATTTATTTTAAAATAACTCATCCTTTAACACACTATGGATATCTGGGATACCAGAAAGGTGTTTCTTGAAGACTCTGACTGCTCACATAAGGTTACAAATTTACTGGATGTTCCCTCCAATATCAGCATTATTTTTGAGACTTCTATAGGGCCTAAGGGTGCATTCGAACCTTGGAATGCACCCAAGGATGATTACATGTGAGAGAGGTTCTTGGTGATTGGCTTGCGGAAAGCAGCCCCATTGAAAGCAATTGGAGGCTGCCAGCTCCTGCATGTCATCGCTGATAACCTCTCATTGTTTTCAATGGGGCTGTCTCATACGGCTGTTCAAAAAGAGCCCCTGCTCGCATTTATTCCACGTCAGGTGCATTCACAAGTGTGACTGCACCCTGTTACAGCTGGAACAAGGTATACAGGAAGCCGTCCTCCAAGATTTGTGGGTGCCTTGTGTATCCTGCACCCTCAACCCTCCTCCCTGCATGTATTACTGAAACCTACAATAACCTTAAAAATACCTCTAGACTGGAGCCTGAGTTTGTCAGCATGCTACTGGGACTGGAAACAGGATGGGCAGCCTCAGGTAAGGGGGACCAAATCGAATTTTCAATGGCTCCTTCCTGGGTGGGTCATCGATCCATTAATGCAACAGTGTTTGATTGTGGAGGGAAGACCTGGGATTGTTTGCAGTATGTCTCCATCTCTCCAGGGCAGTCTCTTTATCTCTGGGGCAATCAAAAAAGTGTCAATGACAAGTTCTATCTTAGCTGGTACAGGTGAGCCTCCTGCCCCCCCCCCCCCCAGCAGACAATCAGCTTCTATGTTTTATTTTTTTCCCACAGCTTGGAGCATGAAGATTTAGAAGATGATTGGCTGTGCTCCAGTTGACACAAGTTATGTTCCAGACATGTTTCAATAATCCCCCCATAATGTATAGATAAAAGTAACTTACACAAACTTGGTCCCAGCTTTGTCGCAACTGGAGCACAGCCAATCAGCTTTTAAATGGTGGTGTACCCCAAGGTTCAGTGTTGGGACCCTTACTTTTTAATATTTTTATAGATGATATAGGGTCTGGGATTAAAAGTATAATTTAAATCTTTGCAAATAACACCAAGCTATGCATGCAGTGGAATAACGTCCTTACAGGATGTCTCCAACTTTCAAGTCAACCTCAATGCACTGTTTACTTGGGCAGGTATGTGGAAAATTAGGGTTAATGTTGGTAAATGTAAAGCCATGCACTTGGGGGCTATGAATATGCATGCATCATACATACTAGGGGGAGTACAACTGAGAGAATCAATGGTGGAGAAGGATCTGGGTATTCTGGTAGAGCATAAGCTTAATAATAGCAAGCAATGCTAAGCTGCTGTGTCCAAAGCAAGCAAAGTATTTTCTTATATTTAGAGAGGTATAGACTCCCTGTACAAATCATTAGTAAGAGCTTGTAACGGTCACCACCGTTTACGACCTTCCATCCCATCCACGACAGCTTATCTGACACTCCAACCGTCCAACAGACATCAGACATCCCAGAATAACGAGACTTGCTCCATTACTGGTTTCAAAATGAAGACAACTTTAATGGTTTCTTCTCAGCTTATATACAGTACAAGGCATGGAAGTATTCAAAGGGACAATGAAATCTCCACCCCCCCCTAATCACACACTAAGGCTAATTACTAGACATTCCTTCATTAACAGCATAACAAACAAAACACCATCACACAATGATCTCCTTCCAATCCACATCCCCAGACAGACGCTCTGTCTCCGACAAGTACATTCCACACATAAACAGTATTTAGCATACATAATTAGATGTCTAGGAGCAGACCTGGATTAGCACCTCTACACAAGGACAATGGAATGTCTTCCAGGCCCTGACTCAATTAGCATGTCACTAGTCAGGGCTAATCATAGAAATGAGTCATAGAATATTCTTTGCAGGCATTAAGGAATATACTGTAAATCACTGTCCACGCCAAAACAATCCAACATGTGTACCCCATCTTCTGGCTCAATCTGTGCCCAAAAGTCACTCCTGTTACAGAGCTCATCTGGAATATGCAGTTTAGTTTTTGGCACCTATTCACAAAAAGGATATCGGGGAACTGGAGAAAGTGTAGAGAAGGGAAATCAAACTGATAAGAGGCATGGAGGAATGATGAGAGGAACTGAATTTATTCTCTCTTGAGAAGAGGAGATTAAGGGGAGATATGTTTAACCACTTCCTGCCCAGCCTATAACAGAATGACGGACGGGCGGTGATTCAGTTATTCTGACTTGGCTTATATGACGTCCAGCAGTATAACAGCCGCCGCACACCAGTGGGGGCGCGCATCGTGGTAATCCATGGTGCGGTGTGTCAGTCTGACACACTGCTACACCGATCTCAGTAAAGAGCCTCTGACAGAGGCAAGGGACAAGACCGAAATACAATATTGGATGCCAGTGATATTCAAGTCCTCGGATGATAATGCATTAAAAACAGGCATGATTCTGTGATGGACATCACAAAATGAACTCAGGAATACTTCCAAAACTCACTATCTGCCATCCAAAAATGCAAGCTAAAGTTCTTTAAAAAAAATCCATATCTGAATATGCTCCAGAAATGCCACGTCTTTTCTGGGCCAAAGCTTAACTAAAATGGACTGTTGTAAAGTGGAAAACTGTTCTGTGGTTAGACAAATCAAAATTTAACATTCTTTTTTGTAACCATGGGTGCCACATCCTCTGGACTAAAGAGAGGGATCTTCCGGCTTACTATCAGTGCTCAGTTTAAACGCCTGCATCTCTGATGGTATGGGGGTGCACTAGTGTGTATGGAATGGGCAGCTTGTACATCTGGAAAGTCACCATCAACGCTGAAAGATATATCAAGGTTTTAGAGCAGCATAGCTCCCATCCAGGCAATGCGGCATCAGGGGGATCAGGAAGGAATTTTTTCCCCTGCTGTAGCAAATTGGAGCATGCTTTGCTGGGGTTTTTTGCCTTCCTCTGGATCAACTGTGGGCGAAGGATTGTGTATATGGGATTGTACTATTTTTGTTTGAACTAGATGGACTTGTGTCTTTTTTCAACCTGCCTAACTATGTAACTATGTATATACAGTCTGGTTATCTCTGCATAGCAATGGTTGTGGCACATTATGTTGTCACCTTTATCTAGATACAGGTTATGTCTGTCCAGTGATGATCTGGTGCACTACGGTGTCACTTCCATCTTTAAACAGTCCAGTTATTGCCACACAGTAATGGTTGTGCCAAACTATAATGTCACCTCTATATACCTACTGTATTTACAGTCTAGCATTCTCTGCACAGTGATAGTTGTGATGTGTCTATATACAGTTCTGATATCTCTGCTCAGTGATGGTTGTGGTACACTGTGATGTCACCTCAGGTCCTAATATCTCTGTCCAGTGACAGTTTTGGCACCACTATGGTGTCACCTCTGTCTATATACAGTCTTCAGTCTTTGAAAAGATTTATGCATATCTGTCCATTCCTATGCCGTAATAACAAACTCATCTTCCATCCAGTTTGTGGCCAGATTGGAGCCGCCCTGTCACTGCTTGTTGCCGGAGTCTACGAGATCCATCGAAAGTGGTTCCCCGTGGTTGAGCAGACGCTGTCAGGGAAAGTTTTACTGGTGTCGTCCATGTCCTGCCTCCAACTGGCCCCTCAGTATGTCCTGCTGGGACTGGCGGAAGCCCTGGTGGCCCCAGCCTGTAAGTAGTGGTGGTTATCTGTGATTGGGCATATCTGCTATGTGTCAGAAAAGAAGATGAGAATTTTGTGTCATGTGATCAGCAAAGTCCTAAAATTATTTGATTCTCTTTAGGTTCCGTGATAACCTTTGGCCTGGCTCCTAAACGTATCCGCGGTATCTGCATGGCGGTCATGACTCTATTCCAGGCGCTTGGCTGCTTTGCAGGGGCGATGCTAGTTGCAGTCACATTTTTATCATCTGGAGGTAAGTAGGCAGGTGTTAGCAAAAAAACAAGCACTACTGACTCCCTGCAATCCAGTAGAGGACAGTGACTTCCTATCACGTCCTATAGGCCAATGTCTCTCTGCTGCCCTCTAGAGGACGCTGATTCTCTGAAACCTTCCAGAAGCCAGTGACTTCTGCCATCCTCTAGAGCAGCGGTTCTCAACCTGTCTAGTGCTGTGACCCCTTGATAACATTTCCTAAGTTGTGGGGACCCCTAACAGTAAAGTTATTTTCGTAGTGTGGGTTGTCGCCAAGGCAAGACAAGTATTTTGCGTCCCTAACCCACGGACATTTAGCGCTCCCCAAGTCCCTTCCACTCGTACAGTATTAAAACCCCTTATGGTACATTTTAGGATGTACCACTTTTTTTGTTCTCCTTTTTTTTCCCTTTCATCTCTCTCTATCCTAATTTCTTGTTTTTTTTCCCCTCATCCCTCTCTCTAGCCGCTTTTCTTGTTCTTTCACTTATTCTTTCTCTTTGTTCCTCCCCCTCTTTTCCTCTCCCTTCCATGTATTCTGTCTTTTTATTCCTTCTTTTACTCCTTGGTGGGGAGGGGGAAACGGGATGAGTGGCAGTGCTGGGGGGAGTTCTGATCAGTCAACTTAGGTGCTCTTGATCAAGGTCATCTGCTGATCTGAGAACCTTAGTGAAGACTTTTAATGGCAACTATAATCACAGCTAGTGTTACTCACTGTGTTTCTGACTTTGTGGTGTCTTGTAGCAGTTACACCCATGCCAAAATCAGGAGATAGGGTCTCCTCCAGCCCCTCCCACTTCCCTATCCTCACCAGTCAGCTGACCTCTAGTCTCTGCCCCCCAGCCATGCCATGAACTGAATGGGTGGCTGCAGAGAGGCTGAGTGGGCGGCCGCGGGCTCTAGGGACAGCCCTGCTGGGCGGCCGCAAAAAGGCTGGGAGAGCAGTGCGGGCTTCAAGAACAGCCCAGGATTGGGTGACCCCTGGCAAATCATCATTTGACCCCCAAGGGAGTCCCGACCCCCAGGTTGAGAACCACTGCTCTAGAGGTCTTCGGCTGGACTTGCACTGAGCTGACATTTCTAGAGCATTTCCAAGGGTTTTCCAGGGCAGTTATGTCAATTTACTAAGGCACTTCATCCTTTTTAGTAATTTCTATAACAGTTTTAAATTCTGGTAAATAAAAAGCACATAAAAAAAGCACTGTGAGTGTTTTGTTAGGATTGTATGGAAAATATTTTTACTCAGTCATGATGCAGTACCAAGCACAACCCCCTACTGGTTTGCCTGATGCACTTGCCCCTCTTGTTGAAGGGATGTTTATAGAGTCAATGGAAGAGAAGCTTACAATTTACACATACAATTCCTTCCATATGTAATTATAGACAAATTGTCATCATGTAATAGGCCCCATTATATTCAATTAAGGTATCAAGGTCTTAGCATCTGATTTAAATAAAGCTTCACTGTTTAAATAAGATAACAGGACCTTGATTGAATATAATGGGGCGCGTCATAGGACTGCAGTTTGTCTAAGAGTCAGTATGGTTAATTTACTTAATCTATATTGGATGTTATGTAGTATGGTATTCCCAATTTATATCTATGGTAAATGTGCAAGTTCAGAATTTGTTTTTTGCTCATATTTTTATGACATTTTATGTAACATATTACTTTAAGAAAAATATTGGAAAGGTAAAATTGCTGTGCCCTAACATTGGTGTGTCTGTCCTCAGGTGATTGGTACCCAGGAATTTTGTCAGGCGGTCACCTGGAAAGATTCTTCTTTATGCTGGGCTCTGCAACACTCCTGAATTCTTTGCTGTTCTGGCTTATTTCTTACAGGTAATGCCAACCAGAAGGTGCAAGGTTGACATCACCTACCTCCCTGTACACTGCGGGTGATTAACCTTCCCTTAGACTGTAAGCCACCTCTCTACCCCACTTAAACTATAAACTGCTTATCTTCCTATACAGTGTAATATACTTTCCTTCTCTTGCATTCCTCCCCAAACAGTAACCTTTTGCAACCTGTGGTTTTCTAGGTGTTGTGGTGCTACAGGTAATCATGTATTGCACAACTCCTTTATTGGTCATGTTTAATATAATCTGTGATTTCCACCTGTGTTTGTTCTCGTCTGATTAATCTTTGAGATAAAGAGAGCCAGATGGCAATGGACATTTACCGTAATATTATTCTATATAAAAGTATATCCTCAGGGATTTGTGTGTTTGCTGTTATTCGCTTCTATCTCTATAAGCACGGTATCAATCAGTAAGGACCTCATAGAGGCCATCCTGTCTCCTGCCTGATAATAGACATTCTGTGTGAGCTGCTGGAGAAATTAAAACTGTCCATTAACAAAGCTTTTTTTTTTTCTTTATGTAATACAGACAGGACCTTTGTTATATGACAATCTATTTGCAGCACCAAGCTCAGATAAAACAACCTTACTGTCTGACACTTCAGTGCAGAGAGAGAATACAAGAAAATAACACTATTAGGAACTCCTTAAAGTGTTAAAGTGTCCTAAACGCACAACAGTAAAATCAGTGTATATGCAGTAAAGCATGCTTGTTATACTCACTGTGGAACCTAAGGGGTTAATCCTCTGCATTGCTTTTAAAGGCTGTGTGATCCTGTTTTCTCTGATCATCCCCTTCTTTAACTGACTCCAACCTATCTCCTGATAGAACAAAGCATTAGGAGTCAGGCTGCACATGCTCAGTTTGGCGTGTATTGCTAGAGAGCTTTTTTTCTTTCTTGGGAGAGTGCATGTTATCAGCACAGGGCCAATCAGCACTGTCCAGACAGAGGATCAGTGCAAAATGAAAACTCCTCCTATGAGCTTTAAGCAGACACTGATATAAGTTACAAGACTGCTATATACTGCTGGTGAAAAAAAAAAGGGATTTAGCAGTTTATATTTACTAAAATATTTGCATTTCCATGTTCTGTGTACTGTGGGAGACCAGATATAGTGAATAAAGAGTCCTGGGTTCAGTAACACTTTAAGGTAAGGCTAAACTATTATAATGGTTTAGAAATTGTTGACCTGTGCAGTCATGATGACTCAATATAGTGTCGAGGAGGCTGGACACATATCGTACCATTCTCTGACAGAGATCTGCATTTATAATGGCCCTGCCTCATTTAGTCAGTATAGTATTCCTCCGAAAATGCAATACAAATGCAATACGACACATTACATCACTTCTGAATTGTTATTCTGTCGTATGAGAATTTTCGTAACTTTAGCAACCTCTCCATTTTTGATATGAGATTAGCATCCAAAAAATAAATGACTGGTCATTTGTCCGATAATCTCATTGTGTGTACCAGGCATTAGGGCAATCTAAGCAGACAGTTTGAGGTTTCTGGTCAAAGGAAGGCTGGCCAGCCTTGTTGTATACAAGTGGTGATAAGAAATGTGAAATGTCATTAACATGTCAGTTAAACATTTGTTTTAGATTTATAGATGTTGTAAACTTAAAAAACTGACAACAGCATAGTAGAAGTTAACATAAATAGCTGTAAAACTTGTACTTTGTATGAAGTGTCAGAAGTACAAAGATCAGTTATTCTATACTAGCTGCAGATAAAAACAATAAACTTGGCATCATATGATAACTCTGGTGAGTTCAAAGCCCCACATGGCCAGGAACATCCACAAAATGTTTAGATATTCCCCCAAAAATTGGCTTTCATTCAATTATCATTTATTCCAAATCATCAGAGACATCATATATCATACAATCTGCAGATCCCACATAACATCTATTTCATTACAGTTTCTCTTGTCCCATAGGTATGATCATCTGGAGGAAACAAATGATCCTGGATTGTGTCCGAGCCTCTTGGAGGAGAAGTTGCTACTTCATGAAAAGTCACTACGCTATTATGAATCTTTCTTGGATTGGCCGTCTGCATTCTCTCCTGTGGAGACGACATTATAAATGACCCATCCCAGGTATCATGGCTGTAGCAATCCTTGGGCACTAAAATTACAAACTCATGGTATGGGGACTTTAGTGACTTAGAAACAATGAAATTATCTTTAGGTTAATGTACTGCCACCACCATCGTCACCTCCGCACAGAAGGAATAACAGTAGTCATACATGTGGGGGAGTTGAACTTCCATCTTTCTGTGTGACCAGCTGGTTTTCTGATGTTTGAGGATCATCTCAAAATTGCACTAAATGATGAAAATATGTGTTGGCCCTACAGGATCACATGATCAGATCATTGTGTATATGGCCAGCTACAATTTTCAACACCAACCAGATCAGATTATTTTGACTGAAACTTAAATGGGAGAAACAAACAAACTTTACAACATCTACTGACTGGACTTATAGATGTAGCTGTGAAAGGATATGTTCATGCCAGATAATTCTATAAGCCTGTTACCTAGCTGACTTTACAGCCAAGCAGCTAGAAATAGTGGACGTGGGAGCTACCAGTGGTCTCCAACCAATGTCTGAAAATACGGGAGCTGAGCATTGACAGCCACTACCACCATCCCCACCACTTTTACCTCCATCATCAAGATTACCATCATCTCAGACACTTTCTCCACCATCCCCACCACCAATATCTCTGCTACTTCTACCATCATCATCACAACCATCTCCATCATTTTGACCACCATTATTATGATTATCACCACCATCTCTGCTACTTCCACCACCATCAACCCCACTGTTATCTCCACTACTTCCACCAGCATCATCAGCATCTTCACCACCACCATACCCACCACTTCCACTTCCATCATCAGGATTATCATCATCTCTGCTACTTCTATCGCCATCCACATCACTTTCGCCCCTATCATAATAATTAACACCATCTCCGATAATTCCACCAGTGTCTGTACTATTTCCACCAGCATCATCACCAGCATCATCACCATCTTCACTACCACCATCTCCAGATAATCTCTACTACAATCATTAGCATCTCAAGAACACACCAGTTATGCCACTCATGCCACCATCAGCTTATCTGCCTTATTTCCTTGACACTGTCTTCACCACTTCCACAACCACTATCATTTTCACATTCATACCACTTCAGCCACCATTTTGAGCAGCCTGAGCACCATCCACACCAACAGCACCACCAGCTCATCACCACCACTACTGCCACAGCTAAATCTTTAACCCCTACAGGCTCTCGAAACACCTTTATGGAGTCAATTACAGTGAACACAAATGTTTTCAGCACATACCGTATTTATCGGCATATAACACGCACCCCAACTTTAATAGGGACGTTTCAGGAAAAAACTTTCCACAACCCCCTGAGTATAACACGCAGGCACAGTTTACCCTCTATTTTCAGGGTAAAAAAGTTATATGCCAATAAATACAGTAATTATTCTATAGAATTTTAGATTTTTCTTGTGCAAACTAGATCATTTAACTTAAAAGAAACGTGTGAAGGCAGAAATATAAAAATTGCCATTTGACTTTCTTTTTCAGTTACAAGCACTAGGCCTGTCATCAGAACCTGGTTAGAAATTACTTGAAATGAGCATGCAACCAGTGAAGTCTACAACGCCTAAACTCCCATCATATATTCTTGTTCCAGGCCAGTGGATTCCAGAGTACCTTGTCAATGGCAGCTCTTTATTTCTGTCCTCACAGTGAACGTAATTTATGTTACAGTGACAAACTGCAAACATTTTCAAAATGTGATATAGTAAATGACAAACATTGAACTTGTATAATAATGTAATGTAAATGTCAATATTATTTACTGGTAATAATGTAAAATAATATAACTAATGCAGATAGTCGGTCCTGCAGATAGTGTACTTCTGGTAATAGCCTTGGTTATTGATGTGACACATTTGGCCTTGGTAGGGTAGGGACAGTGATTGATAGTTGGGTCTGATCTGGGGGTGTTTGGCTTGTCCATGGCTCAGGGGACATTACGACAATTGGAGGGGGGCTAAGAGACCTGAAAAAGTGTTTTTCTCTCTCTAAGGATTTTAGGAAATTGGATAATTCTGGATCTGATTGGGGATCTGGCAGAAGAAGGTTCCTACTGAGATTTGGGCTATTTGGATGCTTCCTTCCCAGTTGTTTGTTTTGAGGCTGAAGATTTGTAGAAACTTCTCTTAGATCCAAGCCATCTGACTTTTCCATTGTCAAATTTGAATCCTCTTTTTCCTGTGTGTGGAGTATTTGTGCTTTGCTGGTCTGTGTGGCTGCATCTGCAAAAAGAGGCTTTATATTGTTTTTTAAACGATTAGAAGGTTGTTTATAACCAGATGAAATCCCCTTTCTTTGCACACAATTAAAGTTGCAGGCACCAGTAATGCTGTGTCCATCAGTCCTATTGAAGGAACCTTCTAACTGTGGGGGGTTCTTGGACAAAATAGTGTAAGATGCAAATCGATAATTGCACAAAGACTGGGACATGGCTGGTGGCAACCTTTTTCCACAGCACTGGACAAACTCTTTGGCCTGTGGGTTGGAGCTGTTGAGTGTATGACCATTAAGGTTTACTTTTAATGGCCTGCTGTAAGTGTGAATAACAGGGATGTTTTGTACTGGAATGTATTTTAGCTTCCAACCAGAGGTTTGCGCTGAAGTCACATGACTGCTATGGGCATATTGTACTGTAAGACGTCTATTCCTGCCACCATCTGCTATGGCAGGCTTGCCCAGTTTAGTGATAGAGATTCCAGTTACATATAGGTTCTTGTCTCCACATGGCAGGCCCGGGAGCTGTGCTGGTTTACGGACAGTTATAGGATGATGCACAGTCTGCTTGCATGATGAATTTTTGTAGGAAATGTGTCTTCCGGTGCGCTGTGGAGGGGGTGTCCTCTGAAACTCCATTTCTGCAAAGAAGACACAAGAACTTACTATACCAGAAATGCTGTGTAGAGCCGGTAAATACTTTTAATGTATATGGCAGTGTTAGGGTCCTTTCACACGGAGCGGACCGTGTCCGCTCCGTGTGTCCGCCAAAGCTCAGCGGGGATCCCCGCTGAGCTGTCGGCGGATAGGGTGGTCCCCGCACACAGTGCAGAGACCGCCCTGTCTCTGCTCCGCTCTCCCCTATGGGGAATCGGATGCAGACGGACCGTCTGTCCGTCTGCATCCGATCCGTTCCGCCGAACGGAAGAAAAATAGGGTTTCTTCCGTTCGCAAAAGCGGATCCCCGACTGACGCGGACGCTAGCGGATGCTCCATCCGCTAACGGACGCGATCCCATAGGGATTCATTACAAGTCCGTTAACGGACTTGTAATGAACGGACGAACGGTCCGCTCGTGTGAAAGGACCCTTAATTTTTACTTCAAATTTCGTTTTTTGGCATAGTCTTTTGACTAGGGCTGTTACTGATTAAAATTTTCGTGTTCGATTAATCGTTTTTTTTTAATCGATTAATGGACTAATTTTGATTAATTATAACGCACATACAGATTTAACTACTTTTAGCTGATCTCCTTGCATTGCAACTCTGCATTAGTCAGTGGTAAATGTGGTATACACTATATACAATCACCCGACACTAGTTAGTTTCCACAATCCATGACTTAACTTCACAGTTCACACAAATACGTTTTAAATTCAAACTGTAGCACTGACGTAAGTAATTTTTTCTTATTAAACTTTGAGAAAAATGTAGAAAGTTAATTTAACTTTAATTATAAAACGTATCTAGTATATTGACTGTCAGTCACTTTATAGTAGACAAGTAGGCATCACTTTAGCCAGTCACACAGACATACCAGAGTGTTTACATTTTCTGGAAGCAGACATGATCGCATTTTATTGACACTATACCCCGAAGAACTGAACAGTCTTTCGCACGGAACAGATGTTGCAGATACACAAAGAATTGTCTGCACAAAACTGCTTAGGACAGGAAAACGATGGTTATTTTTGCCCCTTTCCCTTGATGGAGCCTGATGCATCCTCCTGCTGCACAGATGCAAAGGTACCTCAATCCAATGGGTGCAGTTTGCTCGCATCCAGAAGGGTAAGTCTCACCGTCCAGGCTGTCCGGTGACGTCAAGAATTTTGATCGATCAAAAGAATTTTGATCGATCAAAAAAATTAAAGATTAATCGAGGAATTAATCTTTAATTTCCTCGGCCCTAATTTTGACTAAAATACATTTTAGTTTTAGTCATCTGAATTAGCTTTGTTTTAGTCCTATTTTGGTCGACTAATATCTCCAGTACATTTTAGTTGACTAATATCTAATGGGTTTAAATAAATTGTGATGCATTACAGTGCCTTGAAAAAGTTATCATACCCCTTGAAATTATCCACATTTTTTCAAGTTACAACCAAAACCATAATTGTAATTTATTGGTATTTTTTTGTGATAGACCAACACAAAGTGCCACATAATTGTGAAGGGGAAGGGTCTGTTAGAGAACCTTAGTGAACAAACAGCATCATGAAGGCCAAGGAACACACCAGACAGGTTAGGGATAAAGTTGTGGAGAAGTTTTAAGCAGGATTAGGTTATAAAAACATATCCCAAACTTTGAACATCTTATAGAGCCCTGTTCAATCCATCATCCGAACATGGAAAGAATATGGCACAACTGAAAACCTACCAAGACATCGCCACCTACCTAAATGGACAGGCTGGGAAAGGAGAGCATTAATGAGAGGTGCAGCCAAGAGGTCCATGGTAACTCTGAAAGAGATGCAGAGATTTGCAGCTCAGGTAGGGGAATCGAAGACAGTACTCTGGTCAAACGAGAGCAAAATTGAACTTTTTGACCTAAAAGCAAAACGCAATGGCCCGGATTCACATACATCGGCGCATATTTATGCCACCATAGCGTATCTCTTTTACGCTACGCCAGCGGAGCGCACAGATGCAAGCACTGGATTCACAAAGCACTTGCTCCCACTCGCTGTTAAAGATATGCTGGGTTTCCTCGGCGTAAGCCAGCGTAGGTGGAAGTGGGCGTGAGCCATGCTAATGAGGCGTGACCCCATGTAAATGATGGACTGAGCGTCATAAAGATACAAATAACGTATGGGGCATGCGCCATCCCGTGGACGCAGCCCAGTGCGCATGCTCAGAATCACGTCGGAAATACTCCTTAAGATACGACGGATCACTGCCTACGACGTGAACGTAACCTACGCCCAGCCCTATTCACGTACTACGTAAACTACGTAAAATCCGACGGCTGTGTTCCCTGGTCCATTCCTTAACATGACCTGCGCCTCCTATATGAGGAATAACTTTACGCCGGACGTAAGTCTTACGCAAACCGCGTATATTATGCCCTGGGCGCAACTACGTTCGTAAATCGACGTATCTCCCTCATTTACATATTCGAATCGTAAATCAATGGGAGTGCCCCTTGCGGCCAGCGTAAATATGTGCCCACGATAGGACGGCGTAGGAAAGTTACGTCGGTCGGAAGAAGCCTATTTTCAGGTGTATCTCAGATTGTGGGCACGGCGCATACATACGACAGCGCATAGATAGACTTACGCGGCGTATCTCGAGATACGTCGGCGTAAGTGTTTCGTGAATCTGGGCCTATGTGTGGCAAAAAACTAACACTGCACATCACCCTAAACACAACATCATCACCATGTTTTTCTTCAGCAGGGATAGGGTAGCTGGTCAGAGTTGATGGGAAGATGGATGGAGCCAAATACAGGGCAATCTAAGAAGAAAACCTGTTAGAGTCCACAAAAGACTTGATACTGGGGTAGAGGTTCACATTCCAGCAGGACAACGACCCTAAACATACAGCCAGAGCTACAGATCAAAGCATATTTATGTGTTAGAATGGCCCAGTCAAAGTCCAGACCTAAATCCAATTGAGAATCTGTAGCAAGACTTAAAAATTGCTATTCACAGACGCTCTCTAGCCAATCTGACAGAGCTTGAGCTATTGTGCAAAGAAGAATGGGCAAAAACCTCACTGTCTAGATGTGCAAAGCTGGTAGAGACATACCCAGGAAGACTTGCATTGCTGTAATTGCAGCGTAAGGTGGTTCTACAAAGTATTGATTCGGGGGGCTGAATACAAATGCGTGCCATACTTTTCACATATTTATTTGTAAAAAAAAAATGAAAATCATTTTCCTTTCAATTTACAATTATGTGCTACTTTGTGTTGGTCTATCACAAAAAATCCCAATAAAATACATTTATGTTTCTGGTTGTAACATGACAAAATGTGGAAAATTTCAAAGCACTTTAAGCCTGTCTCTAGAACCGCCAAAATCATTACTGGAATAAAAATCTAATAACATGTTATTATTTATAGTATTAAGATTTGAACATGCACTACAGACACAGATTTAGTCAGTGTGAAATATAACATCTTTATAAATGTAGTGGGTGATCCACTATGACAAGTGGACTCCGTTAAGACACAGGCTCTCCTGACAGGGAGAGCGCGCCTGTCAGCTCTGTGGGGGATATTCCCCCCTCCTTCTCTTCACTGACTGAATCTAATGTAATGCGAGTGGCGCTCGCTCAGGCATCCGCCCACTCTCTGCTTCCTCCCATGTGCAGGAGAGGAGCCCGTTTATGGAGCCAATAGGGGGGATTGTAACAAGCTGCAAAAGCAGCTGCAATGGATTCTGGGCAATGTAGTTCCCATACAAAATGGCCCCATAGCCTTGTATAGAGACAGGAACTACTTAGACCAGCATTCTCTGAAGCCCCATACACACTATCAGTTTTCCTGATGGTTTTCTCTTCAGGTTTACCAAAACCATCTAATATGAGGTCAAACCTTAAGCGTTTCAATTTGAATGCAATCAGGCAGGTCCTTGTACTACATGGTTTTGGTAAACCTGAAGAGAAAACCAGCAGGAAAACTTATAGTGTGTATGGGGCTTTAGAGTAAGAAAGGAGAGACTCCATTTTGATTTTCCTGAGGAGAATTCAGACAGCACGTGGCAGAGGAAGAGATCAGACCTAAAAGAGAGATGCTGACTTCCAGGTGACTTCACTGCGCGATTTAGGCCTCCGCTCCCAGTGGGAACATCCAGCCTGAGAGAGGGGAATCTCAGGTGCACATCCAGGCGCAACTTCACCGATGGTGAAGCATTCCAGTTTATGACCAGTCGGGTCGCCAGGAGAGCGTACTTGTTCCAGAACATTCGTTTGGGCCTTGACCGCAGAATTGGGTGACGGGGCCTTTGCCCTTTTGCAGGAAACAGGGACACTGCACCACAGAAGAAGTTAAATGGACGATGTATACAGATATCATTGCTGTTAGTCATCTTGCTGACACTTGTAGTGCCACAGGGCTAAAGGATAAGGTCATCCATTCCCAGGGACACTGTATACAGACACCATTGTCCTTTCACCTTGCTGAGAAAGATCCTGCTTTCCTCACTTGATAATCTGGGTCAGTTGTGGGGTTTGGTCCTGCTATTGTTTAAGTGCACCAACGAAAGTGGCTAGCTGAAGACACAAAGTCTTATCTTTTCTTCAAAAGGACTGAAGCTACTAGTGCCATATGGACCCGCACACACACATATTCAGTGTGGACAGTTTATCTAGGAGGTTAAGTCATTACATTTTGATTTGAATAAAGTGTTTAAAGTTGGGCCTGTGGTGTGGGGGACAGAAGCGAGAGGCCTGACATGAGAGGGTCATTCCTCTGCTCTCACATATTGAAGTGTTTACCTCTGCTCTTGGGGGTTATTCTCAGGTTTTGAATCCCTTGAAAGCAGTCGGAATATGGTATTGAGCTTTATTGCTCTTAATCTCAGTTATTGCTTTACAATTGCATTACTTGAATATACTGTATATGGTTACCATTTGTTACTCATTTCCACAGAAATATTGCAGTAAAGACAATTTCTGTGTTATATCATAACGTGTTTGTTTCTTATTGGCCTTGCACTTACACTGTTGAGAGGCAGAATATGGAACCGAAGCAACTCCTCCGGGGGGGGGGGGGGGGGGCGTTAGCGGTACATAAATAAAAACCAAGTTTCATAAACAAACAAAAATATTGCTTTTTGACAACCAGAAATGCAACTTTAAAATAAACCCCCCAAAGAAAACTGTAAACTCTGTTGGCTGTAATGCCATTGCACACATTACCTGAATATATTAAGAAAACCACAGTAAATATGAAAAGCCTTTTTTTCCTTCAACAGCTTAGTAGATGCCCCCTATTTATCCTAATGTGAGTGCAGTGTTAATTTTTACGTCAAATTTCGATGTAGTTTTAGTCATAGTCTCTTGATTAAAATGCCAATTTAGTTTTAGTTGTATTTTAGTCATCTGAATTGTTTCAGTTTTAGTCGTATTTTAGTAGACGAAAATATTTTAGTCAACTAAATTAACACTGGTATACGGAGGAGCTTGGAGCTATGTATAGGCAGGTACATGTGTGTATACTGAGGGCCTGGTATATATGCATATGAAAAAGGTACATGTATGTATTAAGAGAAAGTACATATGTGTATCTAGAGACAGCACGTGTGTATATGAAGTAGGTAGAGCTATGTATATGTTGGAGGTACATGTATGTATATTTAGAAGGTGCATGTGTGAATAGAAAGAAACTATAGCTACGTATATAGAAAAATTACATGTACGTATATGTAGAAGATACGTGTGTATATTAAGTAGGTATGAGTATGCATATGAAGAAAGTAGAGCCATGTACTGTATATGGTGAAGGTGCATATATATATATATATATATATATATATATATATATACTGTGTATATATATATATATATATATATATGGAAACAGTACTTTATATGTAGGAGGTACATGGATGTATATAGACAATATATATGTATGCACATGGAGAAAGTAGAGCTAAGTTAATGGAGAAGGTACATGTATGTATATGGAGAATGCACATGTATGTAAAAAAAAGAAAGAAGGTACAGTATGTTTGTGTATATGGAGATGATATACACTGCTCAAAAAAAAGGAACAATCAGGAGTATAGCATCAAGTCAATTAACCAAAGGCATATATACTGCGGCAGGGCAGTCCTATTGTGTGAAACCATGTACCCATATGTCGTCTCCTGCAAGAGTCAATGTGGGCGCGTGCCCACAGCACAACGGGGCAGCCGTGAAGTCCGCAGGGCTACCTGCGATCGCTCCTCAGAGAGAAAGAACAGGGATCTGCCTGTGTAAAAAAATCAGATACCTGTTCTGTCAGGGGAGTACAATGCGATCGTCTGTTCCTAGTGAACAGAAACAATGATCTCCCTCTTCTCTCAGTCAATCCACTCCCCCCACAGTTAGAAACGCCTCTCTAGGACACACTTAACCCCTTCTCTGCCAGTGTCATTTATACAGTGATCAGTGGCTATTTTTAGCTCTGATCACTGTTATGATGGTCCCAAAAAAGTGTCAAAAGTGTCTGTTATGTCCACTGTAATGTCGCAGTCCCGCTAAAAATTGCTGATCACCGCCATTACTAGCTAAAAAAAAATGACATAAATCTAGACCAGTGGTTCTCAACCTTCTAGTGCGGTGACCCCTTGATAAAATTTCCCAAGTTGTGGGGACCCCTAACAGTAAAATTATTTTCGTAGTGTGGGTTGTCAGCACCCAAGGCAAGACAAGTATTTTCCGCCCTTAACCCATGGATATTTAGCACTTGCTGAGTCCCTTCCACTCATACAGTATTAAAACCCCTTATGGTACATTTTAGGATGTACCACTCTTTCTCTGTTCTCCTTTCTTTCTCTTTTATTTCTCTCTATCCTTATTTATTGTTTTTTTTTTCCCCATCCCCCTCTCTAGCCATCTTTCTTGTTCTTTCTCTCCATTTTTCTTTGTTCCTCCCCCTTCCATGTATTCTCTATTTTTTTCCTTCTCTTACTCCTTGGTGGGGGGGTGGGGGGGAATGGGATGAGTGTCAGTGCTGGGGGGAGTTCTGATCAGCCAACATAGGTGCTCTTCATCAAGGTCATCTGCTGATCTGAGAACTGTAGTGGGGACTTTTAATAGCAACTATAATCACAGGTAGTGTTACTCACTGTGTCTCCGACTTTGTGGTGTCTCACAGCAGTGACACCTATGCCAAAATCGGAGGTCTCCTCCAGCCCCTCCCACTTCACATTCCTCACCAGTTAGCTGACCTCTAGTCTCAGTCTCACAGCCATGGCGTGAATTGAAGAGGCTGAGTGGGCGGCCGCAGGCTCCAGGAACAGTTCAACTGGGTGCCCACAGGTTCCAGGGATAGCCCAAAAAGGCTGGGAGGGCGGTGCGAGCTTCAGGAACAGCCAAGGATTTGGTGACCCCTGGCAAATCATCATTTGACCCCCGAGGGGGTCCCGACCCCCAGGTTGAGAACCACTGATCTAGACGCTATAACTTTTACGCAAACCAATCAATATTTGCTTATTGTGATTTTTTAACCAAAAATATGTAGAATACATATTGGCCTTAACTGATGAAGAATTTTTTTTTTAACATTTGTTTTGAATATTTATTATAGCACAAAGTAAACATTTTTTTTTTTTTCAAAATTGTCTGTATTGTCTTCAAAAATAAAAACCACAGAGGTCATCAAATACCACCAAAATAAAACTCTATTTGTGGGAAAACTTTGTTTGGGTACAACGTCACACGACCGCACAATTGTCAGTTAAACGACACAGTGCCGTATCGTAAAAAACGGCCTGGTCATTAAGGGGGTAAATCCTTCTGGTCCTTAACCACTTCAGCCCTGGAGAATTTGCCTGCCAAATGACCGGTCCACTTTTTGCGATTAGGCACTGCATCGCTTTAACTGACAATTGCACGACCGTGCGACGTGGCTCCCAAACAAAATTGACGTTCTTTTTTTCCCCACAAATAGAGCTTTCTTTTGGTGATATTTGATCACCTGTGCGGTTTTTATTATTTGCGCTATAAAACAAAAATAGAGCGACAATTATGAAAACAAAATATTTTTTTACTTTTTGCTATAATAAATATCCCCCAAAAATATATATAAAAAACGTGTTTTCCTCAGTTTAGGCCGATACGTATTCTTCTACATATTTTTGGTAAGAAAAAAAAAAAATCGCAATTAGTGTTTATTGATTGGTTTGTGCAAAAGTTATAGCGTCTTCAAAATTGGGGATAGTTTTATGGCATTTTATTAATATTTTTTTGTTACTAGTAATGGTGGTGATCAGCGATTTTTATCATGACTGCGACATTATGGCGGACACATCGAACACTTTTGACACTATTTTGGGACTATTTACATTTATACAGCGATCAGTGCTATAAAAATGCACCGATTACTGTAAAAATGTGACTGGCAGGGAAGGGGTTAACCACTAGGGGGCTAGGAAGGGGGTAAGTGTGTCCTAGGGAGTGACTCTAACTGTGTGGGGGCGGGGTTTACTGTGACATGACACTGATTACTGCTCCCAATGAGAGGGAGCAGACGATCAGTGTCCTGTCACTAGGCAGAACAGAGAGATGCCTTGTTTACACTGGCCTCTCTCCGCTCTGCCGCTTTGTGACACGATCGCGGGACACCAGCAGACATTGAGTACGCGGGTCCCACGGTCACGGAGCTTGCGTGCACGCGCCAACACGGCAGCAGATTTAATGGGACGTACCTGTATGCCCATTTGCCTGTCCGTGCCCTTCTGCAGATGTAAAAGTGCATGCGCTGGTTGTAGTTAAACTTCTGGGCTATTGATCTGGTCAGTTAGGTAGCAGAGGGGATTGTTAATCAGTTTTAGCTGCTTTGGTGTTAATGAAATCAACAAGAGGTACACTAGATGGGCAACAATGAGACCAACATGTAGTCACACAGGTATCAAAATTCAGGCAGCCCCTGCTGAACCGGCCGAATTTCAGTCCATGTACGACCAAGCTGAAATGTATCTGAAACATTTTTTCATTTCAGAGTAAAGTGGGAAATACTGTATTTATCGGCGTATAACACGCACAGGCATATAACACGCACAGGCATATAACACGCACCCTAACTCTAAGGCCCCATACACACGGGAGGATTTATCCGCGGATACGGTCCAGCGGACCGTTTCCACGGATAAATCCTCTCGAGGATTTCCGCGGATTTCTATGCGATGGAGTGTACTCACCATCCCATTGAAATCCGCGCCGAAATCCTCTGGCGATGACGTGTCGCGCCGTCGCCGCGATTATGACGCGGCGACGTGCGCGACGCTGTCATATAAGGAATTCCACGCATGCGTCGAATCATTACGACGCATGCGGGGTATCCCTTCGGACGGATGGATCCGGTGAGTCTATACAGACCAGCGGATCCATCCGTTGGGATGGATTCCAGCAGATAGATTTGTTTGGCATGTCAGCAAATATTCGATCTGCTGGAATCCATCCCAGGGGAGAAATATCCGCGGAAACAGATCCGCTGGAGTGTACACACCATAGGATCTGTCCGCTGAAACCCATTTGCTGGGATTTTTCAGCGGATGGATTCTATCGTGTGTATGGGGTCTAAGAGGGAAGTTTCAGGAAATAAACTTTCCATAGCCCCCTGCGTATAACACACAGGTACAGTTTACCCTCTATTGTTAGGGTAAAAAAGTGAGTGTTTTACACCAATAAATACAGTAATTAGAACTTCTGTTGAGTTTTACTGCTGACAATAACAACCTGCTGTGCACAAGTGTGCTGTTCAGCCGCTCACTAATCCACTCTTCCAAGTATAAAAAGGCTACCACGTTTTACTGCCCTGCGAATGTCTCGATACCATAGCACTAGAAAAGCAAAAAAAAAGAGGGTGAAGAGATTTCCCCTCATTTCCTGTCTGCAACAAGAACAATTGTTTAATAGAGTCACAGAAGGCTAGAAACCCTTTTTTATGTCTGTGTCTCTGTTTCAGATTTTCTTTTACTTCCCGTCTGGTAACATTGTTGTCACTGTGACATGAAGTGAGGGGAAACAGAGCCCCAAATAGCAGTAAAGGTGGCCATGCATGGATTAAAATTAGGACGGCTCAGAAGGGACTGGCTAAATTTCAATCCTTATGTGGCCACTGTGGTTGAAGATAAGTCGATCTACCGATTTACTTATGTTCAACTACCCTATCCGTGTTTTCTCCCTCGATCAGTGCCACATCCCTGATCTGTGTATTCTGACTGCAGGGGAGTCTCCTCCTGTCAGAATACAATGACACATCAGGGAGGATTCCCCCATCCAAATCCAATGTGTGGATGGGGAAATTGGGTCAGTTCTTTTACTGACCCCTAGTAGAATGAAAACAAAAAACCTAACCCATGTATAATGTACCTATACTGTATGTAACCCATGTATGGCCAGCTTAAGGCCTGACAGGGGTTCTAATTCTTCCCCCCTCTATCCAAGATTAAAATTAAAATTTTTGATTGGACTTACACTTTAAGTCCAGGGTTAATGACTACATAGTGTGCTGGTATTGCATTATGGGTACCACATTGTACGCTGAGGGTTGTCTTCAGTCCATGGGAAGTCATGGAGAAAAAGACTGGGAGAGACAGAAATCCATTTATTACAATTAGAATAATTGCTCTTCTCCTCACTCCGTCCATCTGTTGTTGGAATCGCCAGCAATTAATCTGCCAAAGTTTGCGTTAATGTAAAAAGAGTCTTTGAAACCTCTTTTAATGACTTCATTCTTATTCATCATACACCTTCTCCCCATTTACTGCATCTTCAAAAAAATAAGAAGATTGCTTTAAAAACACCTAGATACAGAACACATAAAAAAAATAAGAATACAACTGACCCAAAACAAATGTACCTTTTATTGTGGAGAAATGGTAAAATGGACAAAAGACAGGCAAAATGTGAAAGCAAGGAGAAAAAAAGTAAAAAAGAAGAAAAAAAAAAAAAAAAAAAAAGCTGGAAGGACTTTATAAACAGCTTAAACAGAACTGCAAAATCCCATCAAACAAACTGGGAAAAAATTCAATTTCCAGGCCCTATAAAGAAGCCCTATAGTGTTCAACTTTAATTTCTGCAATTCTAGGTCTGCTACAACAGCGCCACCTGATGGAGAGAGGCACCATGTCTTTATATTGTCCAGCCTAGGTGTGCAGTGTTCACATACCAAGTACATTACTTAAACCCAATTCACGCCAGGATAAGGATTGTTATTTCCAAAAAATGTACTTAAAATTACATTTAAGGATGTCAGTCACGTGACTGAAAATAAAGATAATTATCTTTGTGAATTGAGCTTATTGCCTGTGACCACACAACACTAATCGTGAATAAATGTGGTCTGTAGAGTCATTACTGGGGTATTCGGCTGCAGTAAATTTTGAGTTACATTATAATTGCAATGAGAATTTATTAGGTTCTTAAAAGAAACCTGTCATGAAACAGAGTCACCAGCACTGTCATACTGATCCACTGGATTGAGTAGTTTCATTTGGAAGGAGTATGCAAATCAGTATCTGTGATTTGTCTTGCTGCATACTTTTCCCTTCTCAGTGACAAGTAAAGTGCTGAATCTAGAGAGGATCAGCAGTGTGACAACAGTGAAAAATACAAACTATTGTTATTCAAAATCTAAATGGAAACTGTTTGTCATTCAGTTTAAGGTGGTGCCTCCATTTGCCATCTCCCCTCATGGCATCATTTGATTGGTAACCTTCATCTGTCCAGTTTGTAGGCTTGTGCAATTCCATTTCGTAACGAATCGAAATTCGGACGAATTTAGCAACTTTCGGAGGTTCGGAAGCATTCGAATTTCCGAACAAAGCAATTACGAATAAAACCAAATCCGAAATAAATTATAATCGCAAATAGCGAATGCCCAAATGCCCTTGGCATAATTCGTTGTTGCGTTAATGCGGCCTAATTCAACAGCAAGTCGACTTGCTGTGATCCCAACCACATATCCAAAAATAACACTCTCTGCTCCTCCCTCACCGTGCTCAACTCCCTCTCAAAATGGTGTACAGGGGCGGAGGCTATAGCCGCATGTCAAAAACGAAAGTATAATACGAGATTTCGAATCGTTACAAATAACTGCAATGTATTTAGAAAAGTACAAATCCATTCGAAGCATGTTAGGCAGTGCCATTGTGAGAGAGACAGGGAAAATTACGAATCAACGAACCAAAAAAAAAGTTACGAATCAACGAAAAACAATGTACTCTACCGAAAGTACGAATTATAAATCAACAAAAAATAAGGCTTACATTAATACGAGTCATTCCGATTCAACGAAAAATGATGCTCGCGAAAATAAGAATTAGTCCTAACACGAAAAATCCCGTTTAGCAAAATTACGAATGATTATGAATCAACAGGATGGAAAAGAAACGAAACTAAACAAATTTTTCCGTTGTGCACAAGTCTAAGTTTGTCCAATATCAGCATCTGTTGGCCACTGTGCAACCTTTCTCCTAATTATTATAAAAGTTATCAAATCTTTCATCATATTTGGCAAACAATCATCCTATCTATGGCCAGTGATATCGCCAGTATATAGTGACCTAGGGGCAGATTCACATAGAATCCGCGGTGGCGTAGTGTAAGCCATTTACACTACGCCGCCACAACTTACTGGAGCAAGTGCCGTATTCTCCAAGCACTTGCTCCGTAATTTGCGGCGGCGTAGTGTAAATGGCCCGGCGTATGGCTGCGTAATTCAAAGTAGCCCAGTGCGCATGCTCCAGCTCACGACACAAAACGTCAATGAAGCCTACGTGAGCGTCATTGACGTAAAGTCCTATTCGCGAACGACTTAGTAAAACGACGGAAAAAGACGACGCTGACCCGACGCGATACTTAACATGGCATACGGCGGACTGGCGTAAGGTTACCACTCATATCGCAGGGGTAACCTTATGCTTACGGAAACGACGACGAGGCGGCGCAAAATTGTTCGGAAATCGGCGTATAAGGCTCATTTGCATAGTCAAATGAGAAATTAACGTAAACGCCACCTAGCGGCCAGCGTAGAATTACATCGAAGATCCGACGGTGTAAGTGACTTACACCTGTCGGATCTACGCCGTATCTATGCGTAAATGATTCTAGGAATCAGACGCATAGATACCCGGGGCCAAAAACAGAGATAAGACGGTGTATCTTGAGATACACCATCGTATCTCTTCTGAGAATCTAGCCCCTAGACTTTCGATGTATAGGACTCCTGCACATGTCAGTGCCATTGCACAGCTGCTCAGAGGCTGTCTCTGTACATCTGGGTGGAGTTGGACACCTGAAAACCAATGAATTATTAATACATATTTGTGCTGATATAAAACCACACCCCCTTCCTCCTAAACCCCACCCCAACCCTTTCCCACTCTATCACAGCTGCTGAAAAAAACTTTTCTACAGCTTCACCAACGTGCAGGAAGGGCACCAACTGCCACACAGGGGCAGGGGGTTTCTACACCCCACATGTGACAATAAAAATGATTTTCTGACCTTGAGTTGGAGAGAAACTTTTAGCTTGTGTACGGACTTGTGTACAGACATAAAAATGCTCTCAGAAAACATTCTCTTTTCAGTGCCAATTAAAAATATAATCTGAGCTTAAAGAGCCTGAACGGTATCAAGAGGCTTCTCTGGATAATTACAAGCTGGCCAGTGCAGCAACGTTATCAGGATCTGTAATCTGCATCAGGGTGGAGAGGATGGCGATTCACTCTGCTGCCGGCTCAGATCAACCAGGAGACAAATGATGGATATTGTCTTCTAAAAGGGGCCCCATTTCACCTTCACAGATCTAACCAAAAACTGAATCAGCAATGGATTACCTTCTCCCAGGATCAATAATCTGATGTCAGTCAGTCAGGTCGGTCATTATAAAATACGAGAAGGATGCTGTGCTGCTCCGATGCTCCGCCTTTAATTAACTCGATATTAAAGGGAATCTGAGTCTAATCCTGACAAGGCTGATTCCCAGGGGATGTATCCTTCAAAGCCCAATCGATTCGTCTCATGCTAATTATTATTACATCAATTTCCATGAAAGAGCCTCAACTCCACAATCATTTTATATTTTATGGCCTGTGGAGTCTCAGGAAGGTGTAACAATAAACACTGAAAATGAGGGCAAAAAAAGGCCTATGGATGGTCAAGGAAAACAAGAAAACACGGGTTGTCTCAATTTCTCTGCTCCATCAGCAGTCAGTGTTCATCCTATATTGGTTTGCCTTTAATGAGATTTTAGCTTTTGTGCTTAGTCCTCATTCTGTTGCAGTCCTGTTTTTTTTTCAAGATGTTATTATGGTTATAATAAAGTAAAAATAAAAAATGACAACTTCAAAATTGAGTCTTTATTAAATGTATCCAATTGATGGAACCATCAAAATCACAAAGCACAGGCAAATGACAGGAGGCAAACACAGCCAAAGGCTGTATAAGGCTCCATTCACACTCATTGTGTGACTTTGGACACTAAAGCTGCATAACAAGTCACACCCCATGTTTTTCAATGACAACCAGGGCTGGATTCCAGACAAGGCCAACAAGGCCAGGCCTCGGGGCGGCAGTAGGTGCAGGGGCGGCACTGCAGCTGAGAGGAGAGGACACTTTCATTTCGGGAGTCCCTCCCGTCATGTCACGGATGGTGAGAGGAGAGAAAACAGAGGGAAGAGGAGGCCACCTCAATGTAATTTTCGGCAAACATCCCCCCACCCCCGGTTCCCAATGTCATTTTCTGCAGCAGCACCCACGGCCTCTCAATGTCATATTCGACAGCAGCACACCCCTGCTTCCCAGTGTCCTGCCTAAAAAGTCCCCCTGCGAATAATGTCCCCCCTGTACTGCGCAGACGGGGGCGGCATTGAAGGACCCGGCCTTGGGGCAGCAAAGGGAATAAATCCGGGCCTGATGACAACCATTCAAATATGTGCGACTCAAAGTTGCAGCAACTTTAAAAAGGTTCCTGCACTACTGTGATCCGACTTTCATGTGACTTCAGTGCCATAGGCTGCATTGTAAACCCTCAAAAGTCACATGAAAGTCGCACCTAAATGTTATATGTGTGAATGTTGCCTGTTATAATTGGTCAAAGAGTTGCATCCAAGGGACACCCATCCAAAGTTGCATCCCAGATCAAATACGACAGTAAAAGATGCCTAGGATTGCACACCCTAATGGACAGTAAACACTGAAGTAACCGGTTCTAAAAATGACAAACTGCAATGTAAAACATGCCAGAGAATCTAGTAACAGAGCCAAATACCTACCCCATAAAACACAAGATAACAGACTTCACTTTGTACTAGAGCAGGGGTCTCCAACCTTTTCAGTAAAAAGGGCCACATAGTATATTTTACAAATATTTGCTGGCAGAATAAATCAGTTTAATAAATTAGTCCCCCCATCAGAGTCCCTCTTTACATCAGTATCCCTCATACATCAGGGGCCCCATCAGAGTCCCCCTATATTAGGATCCCCATCATAATCCCCCCTTACATCAGTGTCCCTATTGGAGCCCCCATTTCATCAGGGTCTTCCCTTACATCAGGGTTCTCCTTAACCACTTCCCGCCCGGCCTATGGCCGATTTACGTCCGGGAAGTGGTTATGAAATCCTGACAGGACGTTCTAGAACGTCCTGCAGGATTTCATGCCGCGCGCGCCCGTGGGGGCGCGCATCGCGGCGATCGGTGATGCGGGGTGTCAGTCTGACACCCTGCATCTCCGATCTCGGTAAAGAGCCTCCGGCGGAGACTCTTTACCACGTGATCAGCCGTGTCCAACCACGGCTGATCACGATGTAAACAGGAAGAGCCGCCGATGGCTCTTCCTCACTCGCGTCTGACAGACGCGAGGAGAGGATAGCTGATCGGCGGCTCTCCTGACAGGGGGGGTTAGCGCTGATTGTTTATCAGCGCAGCCCCCCCTCGGATCGCCACACTGGACCACCAGGGATGCCCACCCTGGAGCACCAGGGTGGGCAAAAAAAAAAAAATGACAGAAAAAAAAAAAAAAAAAAATGACAGAAAAAAAAAAAAAAAAAGCATAAAGAAAAAAAAAAAAGATGCCAGTCAGTGCCCACAAATGGGCACTGACTGGCAACCTGGCAAAAATCAGTGCTGCCACCCCAGTGTCCATCAGCGCCACCCCAGTGTCCATCAGCGCCACCCCAGTGTCCATCAGTGCCACCCCACAGTGCCCATCCATGCCCAGTGCCCACCTATCAGTGCCCATCTGTGCCACCCATAAGTATCCATCAGTGCCGCCCATGAGTGCCCATCTGTGCCGCCTATGAGTGCCCAGTGCCGCCTATGTGTGCCCATCAGTGCCGCCTATGTGTGCCCATCAGTGCCGCCTATGTGTGCCCATCAGTGCCGCCTATGTGTGCCCATCAGTGCCGCCTATGTGTGCCCATCAGTGTCGCATACCAGCGCCGCCAATCAGTGCCACCTCATCTGTGCCCGTCAGTACTACCTCATCGATGTCCATCAGTGCCATCTCATCGGTGCCCATTAGTGCCGCCATATCAGTGCCCGTAATTGAAAAAGAAAACTTATTTACAAAAAAATTAACAGAAAAAAATAAAAACGTAATTTTTTTTCCAAATTTTCAGCCTTTTTTTAGTTGTTGCGCAAAAAAAAAAAATCGCAGAGGTGATCGAATACCACCAAAAGAAAGCTCTATTTGTGGGGAAAAAAGGACGCCAATTTTGTTTGGGTACAGTGTAGCATGACCGCGCAATTGCCATTCAAAGTGCGACAGTGCTGAAAGCTGAAAATTGGCTTGGGCGGGAAGGTGCGTAAGTACCTGGTATGGAAGTGGTTAAAGAAGGATGAAGAAAAGATCATAGGCAGCCTCTGCTGATCTGATTCCACAATATGTGCACATTGAGGATATGCCACTGACTCTAGTCACAGGCTAGATAAAATCTTGTAGTGAGCTGGATCTAGCCCATGGGCTAGTTTGGAAACCTCTTTACTTGAGCAGAAAGATCCACACTACACTAACATAAGTAGCGGCTGATGCTCCAAAAATTTTTTTTGGGGGGGGGGGGGCGCAAACTGAAAAAAAAAAATCATCAAGCGCAGCTACTGTGCCCAACAAGCGCAGCCACTGCGCCCATAAATTGCCACCACTGTGCCATCAAACGCAGCTACTGTACCCATCAAATGCTGCCAGTGTGCCTATCAATTGCCGCCAGTGTGCCCCATCAAATGCTGCCAGTGTGCACCCCCGCCCGGCACTTACCTGTCTCTGCACTGTCCTCCACACTCCAGGTCCTCCATGTCTTCTCCCATCCTCTTCCTGTCATCTCTGCTATGATTGGATGCCTGATAGGCATCCAATCACAGCGCCTGTCGCTTCCGCCAATCAGGTGACAGGGTAACCAGACCCGGTGCACCCGATTGGCTGCGAGGCGGATCGACAACACTATGTAAACAGGGAACGCACAGCATTGTGTTTGCTGATTACCAATTTGGAAGCCTATTAGAGCCGACGGCTCAAATCAGGCACTTACAAAAACACCCCGGCCGCTATAATTCAGATGCCCGGCGCCTGACAGGGGGCCGGATACCTGAATAGGGGGCGGCAACAAGCAATGCATGAATCTATCTATTGATGATAGAGCGGTGCAGAAGAGAGGGGGCGGCACTCCTGCGCCCTATATGGACACACCGCCACTGACTAACATACACTCATCACCACTGATAAATCCTTATCCACCTGACTGGGATGTGCTTGTTACCCTTTAATCTCTCGCTAATATTCCTTAATTTACCATCAATGACTACAATGGAATAAACTCCATATTACACAGTTTAAAGAGTTTGGATGAAAACATCAAAAACCTATTCAGAACTGCTGTTTGGCATAATTTATATTCTGTATGCAGAACCTAGCTAGAGGAGCTTACAGTCCAATTGACCTTTTAGGGCAAACACATTGGGCCAGATTCAGGTAGAATCACGCAATATTTGCATACTATACGCCAATCACAATGGCCGCGCCCCCTAGCGGCCAACGCAAGAATGCAGCCTGGGATGTGAAGGCATAAGAAGGCCTGTCACATCCTAGGCTGCAGTCGGTGTAACGAGGTTCCTGAATCAGGAGCACTCGTTACACCGGAGCAAGTAAGCCCTTGCGCCGCGCAACCTATGGTTGCGTGGGCGCAAGTGCTTCTTGAATCTGGCCCATTCAGTTTCAGGATATTTTTGTATGTTAGGAGAAAGATGGTGTACACAAACACAGCTAAAATGTACAACCTCCATGCAGATAACAAGAGTCAAACGGTACTGAAAACACTACATAATGTGCTCGGGCCCTCCCTACTCACACCCATGTCCTGTGCCTCATCCAGTGGCATAACTGACACCACACCAGTCCATGTAGATGCTGTGGGGACTGGAGGGGGTACCAGTTCTATTCTGGGTAAACTGCTGAAAACGGTATTATCAAGTGGACCTGGCTTGATAAATGGCAGTCTAGGTTTTAATTGGGATTCGCTTGCTAGGTCCAACATAGTACCAGTCAATATGGAGAGCCTTCTTCATAGGAGACCCCCAAGCTATTCTGACACTGCTAGGACTGCATCCCACCATTTTAGAGATCAGTAATTTAAAGGTCAGTAACTTGTGCCAATGACTATCACTATAAGAAATAACTTTCACTGACAACAAGGTACAGGGGTAATCTTTTCACAGACAACAAAGGTACAGGGGTGACCTACGTAGATTATGAGATGGAGCTTTCCCTGACCACCAGTGTGTATGTGTTGGGGGAGGGGGTGGGTTTCCTTGACCGCCAACATATAGGAGAGGTCCTACTAACTAATATAAAGCGTGTGGACCTACCCCCGACCACCATGTAAAAAGAGGGCATTTCACTGATCTAATTAGTAGGCACGTTCCTTGATCACCAGTATAAGGTGAGGGGGGTGGGGATTTACTGTCCACTAATATCCAGTTTTTTTTTTCCTGGCCTTCACTGTAAGGAAGATGCTTTTTACTGACCTGTAATGTAAGGGGCTTTCCTTCACTACCAGGGGGGGGGGGGGGGGGATCGACTTTCATTGACCGACAAAGCAGGTGGGTCTTTTCAAAAACCACCTATGTAAAAGAGGGCTTTCCAGTGACTTTTATTATGAGGGGAAGCTTGTCCGGAATATCAATTTAAGAAGTAAAAGGGGGAGATTTCCACTGACCACCAACATAAAAGGAGGTTTCCAAACATCACTAGCTTAAGGTGGTGGGGTATTTCTCTGCTACGGGTTCTTTTGAATTCCAGTTCTTCCCTGTTTATTGGCCATAGAATTAAACCTGTTTTCTGCAGAAGCTGCATTTGCTTTACCTTAGGTTTTAGGGTATTTCGGATAGTTGATATAAATGCACCATAGTCAGGTTTTATGAGATTAGAATTGTGAAAAGGTTTGGTGTCGGGTACGGCAATCGGACAATTCTCGTTACATCTACCTCTGTGAAAACTCAACTTACTAGCACCACCATGATAACAGGCACAGAGGGCTGGAGTTAAATAACACAACTCCAGAATAAATCAACACAAAATAAACCAATGGTTGAAAAAAACAATTACAGACTGCGACTCCCCATTCTTGCTTATCATTAAGGTAGCAAGTCTCAGACATCTCACCTTCACATGTGTCACTTCCACAGTCCTAGGCCTCTGGTGCCCCTACTCGTCCTCCATACAGAGCCAGCAATAATACATCCGTGTCTCAGTCACAGTCCTTATAATACTGATAATACAGAACCGCACATTCAGGAGTGGCAAGGGCGACTTAACACTCATTATCCTGCGACTGGTGACACTGACTGTCCTAAGGGAATTGAGCCGTAATCTCTCCGGAGAGATCGCTATTTTTACTGTTACTAATGGAGTCGCTTCTACCTCTGGAAAATAATGATGAAACATTCTCCAAAACAACCACAAACATGTGCTGCTATTTCTCTAATTTCATTGGAATAACCTAAAGTGTTGCTTTTTTGAACAGTGTTTTACTTCAGCGTCAGTAGTCATGGGACTTTATTATAAAATAATACTTCAGAGTAAACAGTATTCTTAGTAAGATTTTACAACCTCCAAATTAAGAGAAATAAATGTTGTCTTGTTAAAGACATTTTTATTATGGCCCATACACACCGACCAGCCGTAACATTATGGCCACTGACAGGTAAAGTGAATAACATTATTTCATTACTATGGCATCTGAAAGTGGATGGGATATATAAGGCTACAAGTGAACATGTTGTCCTTAAAGTTGATGTGTTAAAAGCAGAAAAAATGGGCAAGAGCCAAAATTGTAAAGGCTACAACTAGGTCAGAGCATTTCCAAAACGGCAGGTCTTGTGAGATGTCCCTGGCGTCCAGTGGTCAGGAACTACCAAAAGTGGTCCAAGGAAGGAAAACCAGCCACAGGTTCATGACCAGTCAAGGCTCATCGATGCAAATGTGAAGAGAAGGCTGGACCCTGCAGTTTGATCCAATAGAAGAGGTCAAATTACTAAAAAAGGTTAATGCTGCTTTTGAAAGGAAAGTGTCTGAACACACAGTGAATTGCAGTTTTCTGTGTTTGGGACAGTGCAGACTGGTCAGAGTGCCCATGCTGACTCAAGTCCACAGCCAAAAGCCCCTAGAATTGGCATGTGAGCATCAGAAAACACAGTCACTTCCAGCGCTAATAGGTCTTCCAAGGTGTGGCGTAACAGATATTCGATAAAATGGTAGTGTGAATGGTATCCCAAAGCTAGGTGAATGCTGCCTTCCTCAGATGGGGTAATCCGAAAGGAACTACAAGAAAAACAGAAATGGAAGGCGCACACAACTAGTGCATTACCAGAGATAATTGCGGCTTTGAGTCCAACCAGAAGCGACGGTTCTGCCAGCTGGAGAACCTGTCGTGGTTGGAGGTAGATGGGAAGCTGTTGCCACTAAGGGACCATCCACCTTATTACCAAGGGCCACAGCGAGTAGCTGAAGCAAGTACTGGAGCAGAATTCTCACCAACTGGGACGGTGAAGAATCTGGAAACTTTAGTGGGTATCAAGCCAGGGACCCAGCCAGCAGAGGTGATGCTTGCAGAGAAGCCATGTGTGTCAAGCCAGAGACAGAGCAGGCCAGTGGGGTGAAGCTTGAGAAGTATCTTGAGTGCCAAGCTAGGGACCCAGCAGACAAGTGGACTTGACGCTTGAGGAAGATACTACAGTGACGATTGGAGGAGCTCATGGGATTCAGTAGCAGTGAATTATTTAGTCTAGTGCGAGAGAGACTGGGAGCTCAGTGGGCTGAAGAACTTCAAGAAGTGATTGTAGTGAAATTGAAGGAATCGTTACACTTTGTGTTAGAAACTGTTAAAGACTGTTGCCATAAGAGACAGCATTCCTACACTTGCAGATGTGGCGTCTTGCTGGATGCCTTTCCCTGCATGGCTGTCCTCCTGTTGAAGTCTGGGGGTCTGCTAATTAAACCTTGCAACTATCTAAGAGTGCCCTGGCCCTAACCCTCGCTCCCAAAGTTCTGATAAGAGAAAAAAAATCACTTTGCATTCAAGAAGTGTCTGGCGCCCAATGAATCTACCTTGCATGACACCCACCATATACAGAAGGATGTGAGCTATATATGGCCCTGGAGGTTCTCAGACTGAAGGAGGCCTGAGACCTTGCTACAAGGGGGTATGAGAAGATTTTTATGGGGGTAAACACCAGAGAAGAGGGTACGAGAAAACTTAAATGGGGGGTAGATACCAGAAGAGGGGGGGGGGGGGGGTAAGAAAATAAATATGGAAAAAGACAAAAGGAGGAAGGGGTATAAAAATATTCTCATGGATATAGACTCCAGAAGAGTGGGTATAAGAAGATTCATGTGAGAGTAGACACTGGAGGAGGGGGTATGAGAGTATTCTTATGGAGGTAGACACTAGAGGAGGGAGCCCAAAAGCCTCAGTTAGAGAAGACAGGCCTGTGATCCGCTTCAGCCTATTGGCTATTAGTAGAAAATATCATTCAGTCTTTCCCGGCGGATCCGTTCGCTTTCTCTTGTTTGGAAGCTGAAATATTTATCAGGCGAAAGGCTCGTTTTTCTGCACCTGATGTTACAAAGTTGAACGCTGCACTCTCCGGCTGGCAATTAGCCAACGTGAGCTCCTGTGTCAGCGCTGGGACAGAGGAGACATGAAAGAAGATTTCTGCTTCTCTTCTAGAAATACATTATTAAACAAAGGAGTCTTCTCAGAAAGAAAAACAAAGCCGGAGCAATCTGCCCGGCGTACCTTGTTATTGTGCTCATGGAGCGCCTCAGAATCGCCGGCGTGTCACCGCTGCCACCCGGCACTAAGAGGAGAGATAAATATACTTTGTTTACAATTAAGAGCCAGATGTATATGCCGAGTGCCTAGTAACAGTAGCCAGTCGGAGTTTCTCCCAGCGGGGACAGCTCTCCGCAAACTGAATTATGTAGGAACTCATCAGCTTCGCAATGTTCTGTGACTGCAAGAAAACATTGTATCCATAAAGGAACAACATGAAACACGTTTGTTTTCTTTAGAACAACATTCATTAAAGAGCAAGAAAGAGATTGCCGAACATCAATGTGACTGAACCTTTGTATCGCCCGTTGCCGAGAACAATGTTCAGAACATCTTCTGTACCGGAAAACACTTTGCAGAATACATCATTTTCTGTATGGAGATGTTACAGGGTGGAGCTTCTCTGCTTAGATTCGACTTGATAAGTATATAAAGGCCTTGCAGGCTTCTAGGCAACAGCGAGTTTAATAGGGTTTTATCCATCTTTACATGAATACAAATAATCGCCCCTAGCTCCAAAGTCAAAAGTCTGGGAGTCACGTTTGACACCTTCATGACAATGGACGCACAAATAGGGTCAGTAGTCAGCGGATCGCACCATTTGATGCGCCTACTACGCAGACTCATTCCATTTATCCCCAAAGAAGACGTAGCAGTCGTGGTGGGAACAATCGTAAATTCCAGACTGGACTATGCAAATGCCCTTTACCTCGGGCTCCCCAAGTACCAAATCGCTCGTCTTCAAGTCGTACAGAATACGGCCGCAAGACTTGTGACTGGGAAAAAATCTTGGGAATCAATCTCACCTTCACTGAGATCCCTTCACTGGTTGCCAGTGAAAGACAGAATTGCATTCAAAGCACTCTGCCTGACACATAAGTGCATCCATGGGAAGGCTCCTAGATATCTATGCGACAAGATTAAACCGCACAATTGCAACCGCATTCTGCGTTCCACCGACCAAAAATTGGTCATGGTTCCTAAAACCAAATACAAATCTAAAGGAGAAAGAAGGTTTGCTTTCCAGGGCCCCAGGCTTTGGAATGCTTTACCAACCAGCATTCGGTTGGAGCAAAACCACCTGTCGTTCAGAAGGCAGATCAAGACTCTGCTTTTCTGATGGCATGAGACACAAACAACCAGCGCCCAGAGGCGATTCAGTTCGCATGTGCCGCGCTATATAAATTTTTCATTCATTCATTCATTCAATACAAATATAATTCTAATTCCCCCCAACCACAACTGAATCCTATCCCTGACTCCTATGCACTGCCTAATTGTAATCTGACCCTTAAACCTCTTCCAAACCCAACTCGGCCTTAACCCTAATCCCCCAACGACAACTGAATCTCACTCAGGATGCCAATGCACAGTCAAACCCTAATCTGAGCATAAAATGTTTCCCTAACCCAAATCTAAACCTAGTTTTAAACCTCTAGTTTACCAAAATTCAGCCATAAACCTAACCTCCAACCACATCTGAATTTCAACCCCAACCCTTATACACAGCGTACCACTATTTGAAAGGTGAAATATATTCTTAAAGCGGAGGTTCGCGCCATCCTACCGACACAATGCCGGTGTTTTTTTTTTGTCAGCACATACCTCTTAATCCCGATTTTCACCGCACGGCAATCCCGCGGGAGTGGGCGTTCCCAAGCACTGCCTGTGATTGACAGGCTTCCGAACGGCGCATACTGTGCGTCACAGGTTGCCGAAAAAACCCGAACGTCGGTGCGGCTCTATACGGCACCTGCGCACCAACGTTCGAAAGCTGTGACGCGCAGTATGCGCCGTTCGGAAGCCTGTCAATCACAGGCAGTGCTTGGGAACGCCCACTCCCGCGGGATCGCCGTGAGGTGAAAATCGGGATTAAGAGGTATGTGCTGACAAAAAAAAAAAAACACCGGCATTGTGTCGGTAGGATGGCGTGACTTTGTATGATGTCAAAAAATGTTTTAAAGGGTGAACCTCCGCTTTAACCCAGCCATAATCCCAATTCCCCACCAACTACAAC
Source organism: Rana temporaria (assembly GCF_905171775.1). Taxonomy (NCBI): domain Eukaryota; kingdom Metazoa; phylum Chordata; class Amphibia; order Anura; family Ranidae; genus Rana; species Rana temporaria. The sequence goes on from NC_053491.1 coordinate 372,176,889, forward strand.
TGGATCTCCCCCATGTGCACAACTGATCCCTAATCTGAACAAAAATTCCCTTAACTTGCCTCTAACCACACCTGAATCTCACACCTGACTCCTGCGCACAGCCTAACCCTAATCTGAGCCTGAAACCTTTACCTGACCTAACCCAACCCAGCGATAATCTTAATCTCCCAGCAACAAATTAATTTTTTATTGAATTGTTTTATTTAAACAGAGAGAAGTACCACAGGGACAACACCATGAAGTACAGAGAGTAAGCATAGAAACAGTCATAATACCATATATACTCGAGTATAAGCCGAGGCACCTAATTTTACCACAAAAAAAATGGGACGTATTGACTCAAGTATAAGCCTAGGGTGTCCATCTGCATGCCTCACTGTGCCCATGACTAGGCTGACGTTTAAAATGGGAGTCTATGGAAGGGGTGCCGGCTTTGGAAAAAAAAAAAAAAAATTGGTGCTCCCCGGCTGTAGGTCCCCCAGACAACAAACTTTGCACACTTATAGGGAAAGAATGGGGCTACATGTGTGCCAAGTTTCAGGTCCAGTAGACCTACGACCGGCCGGTACCGGTTCCCAGAATTCGATTCGAGCCGAAGGGGGGCATTTTCAGCACAAAAAAAAAAAAAGTGCTGAAAAACTCAGCTTATACTCAAGTATATACGGTACATAGTCATAGGTGGTGATACAGCTCATTACAATTCGTAATAATACAGGAGGATAGATTAATGATGGGTATATTGTGCCATTTTAGATTGTACATTTGGCCTAATCTTCTTGGTACATACTTTTAGTAGACCTAGTATGCAATCCCTTGTCCTATGAAGGTGTTATTGTATATTTGGCGGGTATATACAGTGTCGCTCCATGAGTCCACGAACATGGATCCACAGAATATCTACGTTCTCTCATACCTCATTGAGTCGTTCGCAGAATAGGAGTATGACAGGAGCGTTTGCGCTCTTTAGGTGGCAGTGTCGCTTCCCGAGGGCCTGACCCTCTTCCGAGAACACAATAATGTTCCAAAGTGTCCAGGTTTTGGAGTACTGTTCTCACCTGTAGTGGGCCGTGAGAACCAGGTCCTATAAATTAATTTTACCCCAACCCCTTATGCACAGCATGACCCTAATCTGAGCTGAAACCTCTCATTAACACTAACCCATCCATACACAACCTTAAAAACCAAAAAGGTACAACTGAATTGTACCACAATCAGTAGATACAGCCTAACCCTAACTTGCGCTAGAAACCCTGATCCAACCTCCCCCAACCCTGAAACAGCCATAAACCCAATTCCCCCCAGCCACAACTCTGGGAGTAATTGTAACTGCCAGCCTTGCAATGCCTCATGGGAAATATAGTTCCACAACAGCTGGAGAGCCCCAGTTTGCCTACTCCTGCTGTAGTGGTTTACAAGGGTTGTATTTTTGCATGCAAACAACCTAAAGAACTCCACGAGGGGCTAAAAATAATACTATCTGATGAGCCGACTATAAATATTGTTCTTTGTATAATAACCTCCCAATATATGCAATCCAAAAGTTAAAATTAATTTAACTTCTGGTAAATGGACTATATCTTTAACAAATGGAAAATAAACGCCCTGCTGCGAACAGAAGTTGTAAACGTGCACAGTGATTCAATCTTGTATCTCTTACAGGACTCTTCCAAACTCATTCTACACTCTACCATCATAGACATACATAAAGCTGATGATCAACTCAAAAAAACAGGATCAGTGTCTGCGGACAGTGGTCAGCCATCCCAAAATAAAAGGACCTCAAGATTCCCTTTGTATGAAGGATTATATTTGTGCACCTACCCCCTTCCCATCACTTTTTGTTCCTCTGTCTTGTACAGTAACCTTGGGTGTCGTCGTCCTCGTTTCCAATCCATTCTCTCTGCATGTGGGAAGATGGCTAAGCAATGGAGGCTTTCTGGTAAAGGTCTTCTGGGAGAAATACACTGAATGCTCAGCAGACTCAGTAGGCCCTGTAAATCTGGGGATCACCAAGTGAGCATTGAATAAAAATTATATATTGCTACTCAGTCGTTTTACTTTACTAATATTTACCATAAATGTGTGGAAATAATAGCAGCCCATGCCAGAACAAGTTAGGAATTGTACATGCATCCATTGCTTTATATACCAAATCAGAAGGGACAGGCTGAACACAAAACACCATAATATGGGTGTACTGCACACACAGTGCACAACATCCTGACATACCACACCCACAGTGTATAACATCCCAAGGTACAAAACCCATAGTGTATTACATCCTGACATACCATACACACAGTGTTTATATACTGTGGGTGTAGTACCTAACTGTTTTAAACATCCAAAATATACTGCACCCACAGTGTTTAACATCCTGAGGTACCACACCCACAGCATATAACATGGCGATATACTGTAACCACCGTATAGAACATCTCAACTTACCGCACCCACAGCATAAAACATCCCAACATACTGAACCCACAGAATAAAATATACACAAACACACACACCCCCCCAAGGTACCACACCCACAGTATTTAATACCCAAATGTACCACACCCACAATATATAACTCCCCAATGTACCGCAGTCACAGTATACAACATTCCAACCCTCAGTATACTGTATAAGCGTACATACTCATATACTGCACTCATCACATACTATGACACACTTGCATAAACCATGTGTACCATATCAATGTAACACACTCATCTTATATGACACATCCACAAAGCAGGCACACAACATACCGAACATACTGGGGTTGATTTACTAAGGCGACATTCACACCATCCATTTGAATGGGCCTCCCTCCGCTCCAAAAGAAGCTCATGTACCACAAGTATGCACAGAGCCAGGAGTGTTTGCGGTCGTGATTTTTGCCACAATTGTAGCACGATTTGTTGCTTGACAATTGTGGCAAAATTGCCCCCCCTCCCCCGCATTTGGAGTGCCATTAAGAAAGAATGGCATCGCAAACACACTCTGCCGCAATTCTGGAATCATGGGCATAATCACTGCAATTCTGTCTGCGATCCAGAACGTTAAGGTGTGAATGGAGCCTAAAACTAGAGGGAGTATTAAATCTTGTGCAGCCGTCAATGGAAGCCAATCAGCTTCTAACTTCAGCTTGTTCAAATTAAAGGGTCACCAAATGATTTTTTTTTTAGCTAAATAGCTTCCTTTACCTTACTGCAGTCCTGGTTTCATGTCCTCATTGTTTGTTTTTGCTCTGATGTTGCTGTAACTCGGCTCTGTTCTGGATACTTCCTGGTTGTCAGTTTCCTTTGGACCACAGTACTGGGAGCTTCTAGTTTCGTTTTCAAACCCAACACTGCTCTATGGCTCTGTAGAGCACAGAGGCAGCATAACATGCAAAATTAGACTGAAACTAAAGGTACATTATACGATTGTTTATCTATTTTTAATCTTTTTAAAAGGAATCAGTTAACTATTATGTTTCTATACCCTGTAAACAGTCATTTGAGCAAAAAAAATAAAAATGTTTCCTTTACAACTCCTTTAAGCTTTGACAATAAAACCTGGTAGCTGATCAATTTCTATGCAGATCTGCACCAGAGTTTGCACCAGTTTTAGTAAATAAACCCCACTGCATATTACACAGGAAATGTGTTGGAAGTAATTTTACTGACAAAATCAATGCACGAAATGTATTTGGATTAGTGAAACTGCTACAAGTTACAGTTTATTGCATATGCTATATGAGACATTCTGCTGAAGATATAATAATATCAGGATAGATCAGAAGAGGTAGGAGAAAATCAGTTTACCGATTAATGTTCAGATTTAAAATTACAACAGTTACAAGTGCTAAACGTCTTTATAAGCTCACAAATTAAGAAGGAAGCCCTTACTGCATGCTGTACATCACATGAACACCACAGTGGAAAACAGCCGATGGCAGTTTTTCTTGGAAACCGCATTGATGGGGGCTGTCATTCCAACATGATGGGAATCATCACAGTTCATTTCCAATTCAAGGTTGTTTATCACCTCAGTCACACCCCTCTCTGTGTGGGAGCTTAAGCCTGAGCACAGGCAGCGCTCTCTCAGAGCGATGGCAGAAAGGAGCGCCATCTCTTTAGAGCAAAGGCACAGGGAAGCCCAGTCTCTTTAGAATGAAGGCGAAAAAAGAGGGAATGACTTCTCATAAGAATGAAGGTGGGGAAGAGTACCCTATGCTTCAGTGTAAAGGAATGTAGACAAGACAATCTCTGAAAGACTCTACTGCCTCTCTCACTGCCCGGGTGGGGAGAGTGGCAAAAACAGGAGGGAGGGGCCATCCAAGAATAGTCCAATTAAGTCCTGAGGATAAATATTTTTTATGAGGTATTCATTAAGTCTCTAATTTCTTCCTTCAGCTTTTCTGCTCTTCTGCCAATATCTGCTGCATCTCGGCCACTCAAGCCATTGGGAGGTCATGGTGCGCTGCGTACCTGCCTGTCACGTGATGGTAGATCTGTCCCAAAAAAGTCAAAACAGCCATGTTAATAATAATAATAAGTACTATAAACAATTACATTTTAATGAACACTTTTGCTTTAGACTAAAGACAAATAAAAATCATGATAATTCTGATTTGAGTTGGGATCAACGATCACGTGTGGAGGTCAAACAACTCGTTCAGCGCTCTACTGTACCTGTCTTTCAATATCCGACAGCAGTGTACTGGCTCCAATACGGAAAAGTTCTGGCATTAGCCACACATCGCCCAGCTCTTCCTTGATCAGAGACAGCCATACCAAAGCCTCCTTCGCACTACGAATGCCTCCAGCGGGTTTAAACCCTACCTAACAGAAGACATAATAAGCCTCAAATAAAATAACAAAACAACCAGACCATCATTTTCCTCATACTGTATCTGACACAACCTCCAACCCCATCTTACACAAATGTAGCCCCTCCCTCCAAGTGAAAGGACCACCATACCTGCCTTCCCTCATACCTGACAACACCATCACACTCATCTTATGTGGCATTTGCCATCTACCCTCACTCTAACACCATCCCCCTACTGTGTAAAAGTACACTCACTACTCTGTATAACAGGACTATTCCATCCTGTGTGCATACGGTTGTGGCGTATTTGCAGGGCGGTTGTGGCGCATTAGTAGAATGGAAATGTTAGCTGGTTGCTAAGAAGCAGGCCGGGAAGCCGGCCGCCACGTCCTTAACAACCAAGTCATTAGTCATCGGCTGTCAGCAAGCTTCCCTGCTGACAGCTGAAAGAAAGAAAAAAAAAAAAAAACACACAAAGGGTCCCCCCAGTCCAGACCCTTATCCAAGCATGCAGCCCAGCAGTTAGGAAAGGGGGGGGGGGATGAGCAAGAGCCCCACGCAGGACCATTTCTCCGGTCTTCCCGGCCTGCTCCTTAGCAACCAGCTATTGTAAGCACTTATGGTGCAGATTTAACAAGCCAAAGGAGCTTGTCAACTTCACTGCAAACGTACATAGGGAGTTTAAGGGGGCGTTTTTAATGCTCATTAAAAGCTCATCTCCTGCACCTATTCACGTGCATTAACGCTATAAGAGCGTTTGATAAGGGTCAGTATTTTGAGCAAGTGTGAATGAGCCCTTACACGCCTACTACCCTTTCTTGAGTGGCCAGACTGCCATTCCCCTCCTGAGTAACTGGCCCTACATTCCCTTCCAGAGTGACTAGACCATCATAACCCTCCTGAGAGACCAGACTGCCATTACCCTCCTGAGAGACCAGACTGCCATTACCCTCCTGAGAGACCAGACTGCCATTACCCTCCTGAGAGACCAGACTGCCATTACCCTCCTGAGAGACCAGACTGCCATTACCCTCCTGAGAGACCAGACTGCCATTACCCTCCTGAGAGACCAGACTGCCATTACCCTCCTGAGAGACCAGACTGCCATTACCCTCCTGAGAGACCAGACTGCCATTACCCTCCTGAGGGGGGGGGGGGGGGAGTCATGTGGCCACCTGGCTCCTAAGGTACTAGACCCACATTCCCCTTCTGAGGAACCAGATGACCATCCCCCTCCTGAGGGACAAGACTGGAAGTCATCTTCTTGGTCTCCGCCATAGTCTCTTCCCCGTCTGTAGTACTAGAGTACACCTGTGTGACAGGACTATCGCTATCCCCCAGTTTTAAAACTGGGGGGGGGGGGACAAAGCTTAAAAAAACAGTATGAACCCACGCCCCCCCCCCCCCCCCTCCGATTTACCTTTATGCCAGTCTTCCAGTAATAATCCCGAATTGCTCGAACCATGACTAGGGCGACAGGGTAAGTAGCATTTACAGATTCCTTCCCAGTGGAAGTTTTGATGAAATCAGAACCTGCAATGAGATGGACAGAGAGCTTTATCAAGGCATCAGTCAGCAGCGGTGGCTGGTTTTGTGTCCTCAGATTTAGAACATCTACACAGATTGGTTAATTTCATTTTGCTAAAAAAAGGGAAAAAACAGAATGTTACTTTGGTAGTGTCTTCCCCAATTTTACTCCTTTATATTTATTGGAAAAATCCAAAAGCTGTTTTCCCCAGTTTTTTTATGTTACGCCATTTTAAAAGGCGAAATCCATTTCCCTAATATGGTTCAACTATTTATAAACAAGATCAGTTATATCCCCTCTTTTTCTCTCCAAAGTTTCCTTTTTATTAAGCACATCCTTGGTCAGCTGAAGTTCATTATTTTTATATTTTGAAGGAAAACAGTAGAAGGCATTTCCTTAAGATTGGGTCATTGTTTTTTGCTGTTGTGTTGTTTTCTCCACTTGAAAAGGCTTTTTTTTGTATAGAAGCAAAACCAGCAAAATACAATATCTGTAAAAGTGGAATACTGTGATTGATTTATAGCCCAAAATATTTGGTCTCATCACAGAGATGGAACATAATGCCCAAAACTGGTACATACATTCAAAATCATTAGACTGCCACCATCACTACTATCAGTTAGCACAGGGGTAGGCAACCTGTGGCACTCCAGCTGTTAGGAACTACAAGCCCCATCATGCCTCTGGGAGTAATTGTAACTGCCAACCCCATCATGCCTCTGGGAGTAATTGTAACTGCCAACCCCCCATCATGCCTCTGGGAGTAATTGTAACTGCCAACCTTGCAATGCCCCATGGGAAACGGTGTTCCACAACAGCTGGAGCGCCACAGGTTGCCTACCCCTAAGTTAGCAACTGACACCCCAGATACTAAGAATGTTCAGAAAAAAAAAAAAAGAAAAAAAAAAGGAAGGAAGATGGATTGTTTCAGAAATTATGTAAATATTGCAGATAACAAACCAAATAATACGCTGTTGTAAAATATTCCCCCCCCCCCCTTTATCCACCTCACCTGATGCATACATGGAGTCAAAGATCAAAAGCCCCTCTTCACTCAGAACATGGAAGAGACCAAACACGAGTGAGCTCACCCCTCATCACCCAGAACACAATGGAGACCAGATATCAGTCAGCTATGACTTATCATCCAAACATGAACAAGACCCTACACCACTTCATCACCCAAAACATGGAAGAGACCAGACACCAATCACTTACCATCACCCGGAACACAGAGGAGACCAAAACACCAATTACTCCTCATCACCTAGTACATAGAAAAGATCAGACACCAATCACTTCTCACTCCTCATCACCCAGTACACACAACACACCTCTCATGACATTACAAGCAAGAGATCATACACCAATCATCTGTTTCCTCATCACCAGGAAAATTGGAAGAGGCCCTACTTAAATCATCTCTCACTCCTCATCAACCAGGACACAAATAAGAAGCCAGTCCCCAATCACTTCTCACTCCTCTTAACTTGGTACTTGGATAAAATGAGTCACCAATGACCTTTCGTCCCTCTTGATCTGGTATGTAGAAGAGACCAAATACCATTCACCTCCCAACCATCATCACCTAATACATGGAAGAAACCCTATAAACAATCACTTCTCACACTTCATCACTCGGAACAAAGAAAAGACCAAACACTAATCATCTCTCATCACCCAAAACACAAAGGAGATCCTACATCACTCACCTCTCACTCTTCATCACCGGAAAGAAACATGGAAGCGTTCACACACTAATCTCTTAACATCACCCAAACACAGAGGAAACCAGACACCAATCACCGCTCATCACCTGGTACACAGAACAGATAAGACACCAATCCCTTCTCACTCATCACCCAGTACATACAGACATACCTCTCACCTCTTTTCTCATCACCCTGAAAATGGAAGAGACCCTACACCAAAGATGGTGCTGCTATAAAACCAAAGACAGTACAAAACAGATTATAGCGCGCACATGCAAAAATGACATTTATCCTGCAAGGCCATCAGTATATAGGAAGAATCCCTTCAGTTCTCGAATATAGAGGAGTTTATCTCCCAAGGTTGAGACATTAGGTTCTTTCATTCTATTAACAGGTTAGGACCAGGGCCGGATTAACATAGGGGCTATTGGAGCTGCAGCTCCAGGCCCCTTCCTCAAGATGACACTTCTCTCCTACATGTAAAAATCATCATTTGTTTTTTGCTAGAAAATTACTCAGAACCCTCAAACATTTAGAGATTTTATATATATATAAACACTAAAGAGCCCACTAACATGCCAGGTTTTATGTATTACCTTGGGGAGATACAGACTAGAATACTGCAATCACTGAGCAGCAAATCATATCACCTGTGACGTATTTCAGTTATCTTGCAAATCTGGCCTGTTAGTGGGCCCTGAGGACAGGGTTGATGACCACTGTCCTAAGCGATGCTTTAATTTATTTTTACAGGTTACATGTTTAGAGTTACAGAGGTCTAGTGCTAGAATTATTGCTCTCGCTCTAACGATCATGGCGTGTGTAACACCCTCCACACATCTCTCCTGTACATACTGCCTACTGTCATACCCTCCACGCTCTTCTCCTGTACCTACTGCTCACTGTCTTACCCTCCACACTCATTTAGTGTACATACTGCTCAGTATCATACCGTATAAACTCCTATCTGGTACATACCACCCTCTGTCATACCCTCCACACTCCTCTCCATCACCTGCACATACTTCCCAAATTTATACCGTCCCTACTCCTCTCCTACGCCTCTTACCCACAAAAACAGTTCTTTAAAATTATACTGAATATCCTTATTACCAGCTCTAGAATGGACACACTTGTTAGTTCAACTAAAGGAAATCTTCTTAGTCCTCATTTGTTCTGCCCATTATTAGTACTTATTTAATTTTGTAATTTCTACTGTGATGTATAGAGGAACTCAGCTACTCTAAATATAGCACTTGTAAAAAAAGTGTCCCTTAAAAATATTTTTGAAATGTTGACAACTATGCACTTTCGCACTGTCCAAGAGCCACCAGGTCAGTAGGGGGCCCCAGAACATGGAATAGACCAGACACCAAGCCCCTCTCACCACCCCCATCACCTGGAACACGGAACAGACCAGACATCACTCATCTCTCACTCTTCATCACCAATAACATAGAATGGACCCTACACTATCCACCTCTTTCATCAGCCAGTACATAGAAGAGACCCAACACTAATCACCTCTCACCCTTTATCAGCCGGTACATAGAAGAAGCCAGATACCAATCACTTCTCACTCTTCATCAACAGGTACATAGATCAGACCAGACACCACTCACCTGTAACCCTTCATCACCCGGTATAAAGACACCCAATATCAATCCCCTCATACCCCAGTACATAGAGTCCACGCAACAGTCACCTCTCACCACCTATTACATTGGGAAGACCAGACACCATTCACCTCTATCCCCTCAATACCCAGTACATTGTGGGGATCAGACACAAACTGACCCCTCACCTCCGCACCCCCCCCCCATTACCTAGTACATAGAGAAGACCAGACACTAACCACCTCTCATCCCTGATCACCCAAAATGTAGAGGTGACTAGACACCAATCAACTCAGAGACGTGACCAGACCACATACATGGTTGGCTAGGTTTCCCCTTACACACCTAATCACCTGTCTGAAGGGCAAACAAGAAGCTTTCTGCCTTGACCATTATATGGAAGTCACTGAGCTATGTGGCATATTGAGGGGCAAGCTGATATCAGGCACCCCACCCCCACACTGCGTTAAATCATCAGGCGCACAATGAACGTTCTATGCTGGCTGAGTAGTTCCAGCTTTTATAAGGCCTATAATTACCAGTCTCCCTGGTACAGTTTCATTAAAAACTTTCATTAAACAACAGCTGCCCCTGTATATGGTCTTCTAATCAATTTGGTCAAACAGAATGACTTTTAATCAGCTGTTGATAAAAATAGAAGATGAAATTTTAATTCTAATAGATTAAGCACAAGCTGAAGACAGTCTTTAGAATCCATCTCATCCTGTTCTCCAGTGGCTTTAATGACTATTCAGCAACTCATTACTAAATAGAACAAGATGAACATTTTCCAGTTCATTAAAGAAATGTACTATGTATTTTTGCATTGTCCTCATGATTCGTTACAGGGAGTCTTAATTACATGATAATGGATAATGGTTATTAAATGCAGTCTGCTATAATGAAGCACTATTCATTTGTGTGCCGCAGAGACAGCAGAGAGGGCACAATAAAATTACTACCTTCAAAAGATTAACGGATCAAATTATTATTCAATTCGCCAAATCTTTTTTAGACTTTGTGGAAAGAAGAAGAGATTAAAAAGTCGCATTATGACTGAACAGTCCATTCTGTTTCTCTGCAATATCTTAAAAAGGTATTACTAACATAAATAGCTTAAGCCGCGCGATTAGCAAAACACTATAGCTATAATACTGAACACCAGGGATGTTAGAAATGGTGGAGTACACAGTAATAATCCCGCTAGCCTTTTTACCAAGAACTCGCCATTCTTGGCACATGTGATCATCAAATTCTCGGCAGCACCAAAATAATAAATAAAAGAAAGCAGCCTCTTTATCTGATTGTACAGTTTATGAATCCAAGACATTCACTGATAAATTAAACAATCCAGAATATATCCTTATAACCCTTAAACCCCACCCCAAAAAAAGAAAGAGGGGAAGAAGGGCATACTATTTTTTTGGGGTCAATTTCAATTTAAATTGTTTAAGTTGAACTCGAAACAGTTTGATGCTTTTTACTCTATAGTAATTGTTTTATATAAATATATATCATCAATTGCAGCCTACCAATCCTTAGCTGTGGTAGCTGCATTTGTTTTTTCCCTTTATTTTCACCTGGTGGTCCTGCCAGTAACACTTTGTCTTGTCTTAAGCCAGCAATTCATGGATTGAAATTCAGCCAGTTCAGCAAGGACCAGCCAAATTTTGACCTACATATGGGCACCCTGGTTGTAAACAAGCCAAGATATTGTTTCCCAAACAATTAGTGCCACAAGTTATAAGCCGGCAACGTGAATCATTGAGTTCTGCTGGCAGGGAAGGATCCCTGTGTTCCCTGCCGGCTGAGCACATTAGCGCTGCGGGAGGCATTCCCCTATCAGCACTGAATCAAGCAATCTTCTTTCCTTCCACCACCTGTGGTGGAAGGAAAGCAGATTGTATAATGAACGGCCTGCTTTAGGGTATCTGCATACTGGATGAAGTAGTAGAGCAGACACCTTTGGATGGCAGCACCGTCAATCTGGGCGGAGGGTAGTGTTAGGCAGCCCATATATATTTATCAATTTTACTTTCCTTCCACCATGGGTGGAAGGAAAGAAAGTTGCTTGATGCCTCCCCCCCCACCACCAAATATCGATCATGTATGGCTGGCTTTACACTTGCAAATTTAGCTGGACTTTTTTCCTTTGGGAATATAAGGTTTTACACATCAAAAGTGCATCAGTGTGAAAGGGACCTTAAAGCGGTTGTAAACCCTCCTATCTTTTTCAGCCAAGGAAGCTGCCATCTTGGCCTTTGTTCAATCTTCAACTGCCATGAAGCTGCACATGTGATCAGTTATGACACCAGCCATTGGATGGTTTGACAGTTTGGTTGAGAGCACAACCAATGTGCAGTTAGCATTCCCGGCATGCCGGGAATGTTAACAGTTTTTTTAAGTGTTACATCGATGGGTTTACAACCGCTTTAAGCTGCACAAAACCGCATCAAAAGTACATCAGTGTAAAGGGCCCTTAGTCCCAATGCACACAGGCCATTTTTACTGCCACACTTGGCAGCCTGACGCTTTTTTTTTTTTTTTTTTTTACAGCATCAAAACTCCATGTTGTGCCATGTGTCCATGCACACATAGGCTTTTAGTGGCATAAAAAAAAAACATAAGGCCAGCATATTCTGGAGCAGCAACGTTTTGACAGCTCCTAAACGCTACTAAACTCTCTCAAACTCTGCTAACCGCTGGTGTCCAGCATTTAGCAGATTTTATTATTTTTTTAAGCGGAGGCAGCCAACATCATTAAAAGAGAAGTATGGGTTGTTGTTTTTTGTGGCTTACCTCGTTGGAACGAGCAATAGACTGATGCTGCATCTGTCCCCCCGCATCTCTGCACTGAGAACCGAACCACCGAACACCACGATGTCTCGGTCCTCACTCCTCCCACTGTCAGTCAGCATGGCTTCTGCTCCACTGATCGGCGCTCATTGGAGCGCTGAGCAGTGGAGGGGCGGGGAGTGGCCATCTCAGCGGCTCACTGAGACTGCCATCAATCAGGGCAGCTGGTGGATCCCGACTTGTAGGACTGCTCTCTGTTGAAAACGAATCTCAAAAGTGGAAAACGAATTGCACTCCTGTGACCCAGAGGAGAAGCCCAGCCTAAAAAGCTCAGGCTGGACTTCTCCTTTAACTGATGAGTCATTAGCTGTCAGCAGGATTCCCCGGCTGACAACTGAAGAAAAAAACGAAATTGCTGGCAATACAAAAATTAGAAAAATCCCAATCCATACCAGATTCTTATCCGAGCATGCAGCCTGGCAGGCCAGTGGGGAGGGGCGGTTGAGTGAGCTCCCCCCTCACCCCCAAACCATATCAGGCCACTCTGCGATCTAGTTATGGACTAAAAATAAACGAAAAAAGGGTGGAACTCCGCTTTAAATAACTAGAGGGGCATACCATCAGGGTGATATCGTCAGGTGGCACTGCCCTCTTGTGATGTCACCAACCCAGCATTCCCTCTTTTTTACATTGCCAGAAATAGCTTTTTGTTTACATTCAGCTGTCAGTGGGGAAACAAGCTGACAGCTGATGACTCATCTGTTGTGAAGGACACAGCAGTCGGATTCCCAGACCACTCCTTAACCACTTAACCCCCGGACCATATTGCTGCCCAAAGACCAGAGCACTTTTTGCGATTCGGGACTGCGCCGCTTTAACTGACAATTGCGCGGTCGTGCGTCGTGGCTCCCAAACAAAGTTGACGTCCTTTTTTCCCCACAAATAGAGCTTTCTTTTGGTGGTATTTGATCACCTCTGCGGTTTTTAGTTTTTGCGCTATAAACAAAAATAGAGCGACAATTTTGAAAAAAATGAATATTTTTTACTTTTTGCTGTAATAAATATCCCCCAAAAATATATAAAAAAAAAACTTTTTTTTCCTCAGTTTAGGCCGATACGTATTCTTCTACATATTTTTCTAAAAAAAAAAAAAAAAAAAAAACGCAATAAGCGTTTATTGATTGGTTTGCGCAAAAGTTATAGCGTTTACAAAATAGGGGGTATTTATGGCATTTTTATTAATATATTTTTTTTACTAATAATGGCGGCAATCAGCGATTTTTTTCGGTACTGCGACATTATGGCGGACACTTCGGACACATTTTTGGGACCATTGGCATTTTTATAGCGATCAGTGCTATAAAAATGCATTGGATTACTATAAAAATGCTACTGGCAGGGAAGGGGTTAACACTAGGGGGCGGGGAAGGGGTTAAGTATGTCCCTGGGTGTGTTCTTACTGTGGGGGGGGGGTGGCCTCACTAGGGGAAACACTGATCCTCTGTTCATACATTGTATGAACAGAAGATCAGCATTTCCCCCGCTGACAGGACCGAGAGCTGTGTGTTTACACACACAGCTCCCGGTCCCCGCTCTGTAACGAGTAATCGCGGGTACCCGGCGGCGATCGAGCCCGCCGGGCACGGGAGTCGGGGGCACACGCGTGCCTCCGGCGGCGCGCATGCGCTCCTAGTGCCTGCTCAAAGAGCTGCCGTTTAGCTACGGGCTCTCGCCCAGGAGAGCCGACCTGCCGCCGTATAATGACGGTGGCTGGTCGGCTAGTAGTTAACAACCAACTATTCACTGGCTGTTAAGGATGCCGGTGGCCCTATTCCTTAATGCTGCAGCTACTAAAAACTTAGCTTAACACTAGGCCAACACTACTAAAACATGCAAGTTTTTTGCTCTGTGTGTGTTTTACAGCAGTTTTTAGCCATCTAGTGTGCATGAGGCCTTACTGGCTTGATCACAAAGTGAAAATATAGAAAGAAAAACAGCAAAAAAAAATAAAAATAAAAAATGCAGCTACCACATCCAAGAACTGGTGAGCTGAAATGTAGTACATGTTTGTTTTTCAACATTTATTTAATAAACACATGAACATCAGATCTTTATTCAAACAGTGCCTACAGATAAAAGGTGATATACTTGAATAAGAACAGAGGAAAATATTGTCTTTACACTCATTTATTCAACAGAAATGCCAGATGTAATGGTGTATCAGATTTGATACCCTTGCAACTAAAGCTGGTATTGTCATGTAGAAGAAATAACCCCTTAACTGCCCACCAGTCTCAAGACAGCGACAAGTGAAACATTTGCAATATGTTTGTGGGCTCCCCTGTATGAATTTCAAACTGAAATTTCATTTCAGGAAATATGTTGCAAAAGCTCCCTGCACAATTTCAAAATAAATGAAACCAACGCTTTAACTAGGGCAGTACCTAACCCTCAATTTCTTATTTTTTTTGAGACATTTCTTAGTGAATTGCTAGTGTGTTTCAGATCATTATTTCTGGTTCAGATTCAACTTTTGTACAGATGGTCTCACATTCTTATTAAGCACACTTTGGTATGATGCAGAATGTACAGTTGATTCAACTTCAAGCCACCCAGGCTCTGAAGCAAAGCACTCCTAATCCATAATAGTTCCACCACCATCCTTCACAGTTATTATGTTAAATACTTTCTACAGTTTGCAGCAAACATTTCTATTGTTACAGTGACCAAACAACTATCTAGCCTTACTAGCCAACCTGTTTAGTCGCACACATGTCCGGCGGTGTCATCCCAACTTCGGCCAATCACAGAACCGGAGCCCGCAATACCCAGGGAGCGATGTCGCCAGCCAGTGTACGTGGACTTCAATCCAAGGTGAGGGTGCTATACATACTAGCTCATTATGCCTTTGTCTTGCAGGATTTTCCTTGTTTGTGCAGTGGGTTACAACCACTTTAAGGGCAGGCTTGCTTGGAGGGAGCCCACCCCTCCTCAAAAAAGATACAGGGATGCACAGGACCACCCAGCAAGGGCACAATGGCAGCTGAACGTATCCAGTATGTCCCCACATCAATTTGCCAACGGTACAAGCAAATTGCAACAACCCCAAACTATAACTGGCCTTTGTAGCAAGAAGCACATGGTAGGGCAATGCACATCAAAAATAAACAAATTCCCAGCACACTAGCCAGCTAGCCTGCAACAAAACCAAATTGACCCTGTTAACAGTTGACATTAAAAACAAGACGTTCAGTTGCACACATTTGCAAACACATGTGTAAGCCACAGTGGCAAGGTCAAGGCACTTCAGTGTACTGTGGTCCTAACTCTATAATTCTGAGAGTCTCCCAAATTGGAGCACATACAGCAATGGACAGATTAAGGGCAGGTTTGTCTGGAGGGAGACCACCCCCCCTGCAAGGGAACAATGGCAGCTGAAGCTATCCAGTGCCACCCCACCCCACATACACACACACACACACACACACATACGATAAAGTATTTCCATGTGATATGGGGTGAATGGATGGCACAGAAGCCACGGCTTGTTCACTGTACAAATCATACCTTGGGCTGAGTAACTCTATATGATGGGGTAGTGTGGGGGAGGGGGGGGTCACTGCCCAGGCTCATGTCTCAGGGTTCATCTACTGAGCTCTATACAACTCTTTTTTCCCTGTTTTTATTTTTTTTATTTTTTTTAACAGCAGGAGGCAGGAGAAACATGGTAAAAAAGGAGCCCACAGCTCCACCGACAGTCTACGCTAGAACACAGATTGGTTGCCACCTGACTTGAGAAATCAAAATGAGCAAAAAGAGGTTGAGACACTATCACATCAGGTATCTATATAGCTGTATTCTTGAGTATGAATTAACAGTAGATAAACCAGCAATATTTAACATGTTTTGGGGGCCGGACAATCCGTCTTGGTCAGGGCTTGGTGTAGATACAGTATATAGAGCTCCTATATTGACTATGATACAATCTCTTGGAAAGGGATCTCCATCAGAAGAGATGCAATGTGTGCATCATTTCCATTGTGTCGGTTTGAAGACCTTGGTAAAAGCATGGCTTTGCTTTCTCATGTCAGGAGGTACCCACCCGATAGCTCATGACTGGTGGGATAATTCTGAAGAAGCAAGAGAGGTGAAGGAAGTACAGATCCACAGAATGCATGAACCAAAAGCAGGGAGATTCTTGCACTGCAGGTTCTTACATACAGCTTTCTCTCCAGCAAAAAGCACAGGAGTGACTTTACCAAATCTCACTCCAAATCTAGTGAGACAGTCGGAAGAAGCAGCGACTTAGATGATCCCACACTGCAGATATACAGCTAGGAGGCTACGGAAAAGGACTGCCTATTTTTTCAGGAAGAATACAAGATGAAAAAAAAAAAAAAGGGTTCTGCTTAGGCACAAATACTTCTAAGTTCCCTATAATGCATTTCTGACCATAATACATAACGGAAAAAAAAAAAACATTTATGTATCTATCGATATCTTTCCACTGTATCAAGCCTTGCTCTGCAGAACCCAGAAGTATACCTGTATGTAAATCCCAAATAAAAGAAGCACCAGGTCTCGCATTAATCTTCCCAGAAACAGCCAACAATTGAAGGAGGCGTTTCAAAATAGTTCTAATAAGGTACAAAGAGGGCCATCATTTACAGTATAGTAAGAATTGTGATATTATTCTGGAAATACTTTTTCACACTTTTTTCCTCCGTGTGAAGCTTCATATTCCTTTCTAAGCCCTTGTTCACACTGACGCAGCTTCAAAGTCACGTGACTTTGTATCCAACATTCCTGCGTGACTTCATCATGGCCTGCATACGACTTCTTTAAGGCCCCTTTCACACTGGGACGGGGGCAGCGTCGGCGGTAAAGCAGCGCTATTTTTAGCGGTGCTTTACAGCCGTTTTTGCGGAGGTTTTTGGCCGTTAGCAGGATGCTTTTAACCCCTGCCAGTGGCCGAAGAAGGGTTAAAACCACCTGCAAAGCGCTGCTGTAGCGGCGCTTTGCAGGCGGTTCGGCCGCACAGCCCATTGATTTCAATGGGCAGGAGCGGTATACACACCGCTCCTTCACTGCTCCAAAGATGCTGCTGGCAGGAGCTTTTTTAACGTCAACTGGAGCGGTATACATTCTGGCAACAAAAGCAGATCTATAGGAGACATTACTATATCAGAATATTGCCATACAAAAGTGTACACAAAGCAAAGTATTCTTTTTTTTTTTTTAAAGTGTATTTTGTGCGTGTACTCGAGAGAGGAGCCAGACTGCCACCTTTCTCCATGCCCCGGGTGGCAATGGCGGGTGTGTGAGGGGGTCCTCCCACACAGCCCGCCCTACCTGCTCCGCTTTGAAGCCCAACGGGGCAGAGGGACTCCCTATAAGGGAGCGAGAGAATTTAGCCCGCTCAACCAGCCCCGTTAGTCCTTCGCCTCTCTTTTTAGAGACCGTGTGGTCAAAGTGCATGCATGTTAACCCAATTTCGAGTGCGTGTAAGTGTGGTGGTTTTTGTGGGAGGGGGGTGGGCGTACTAAGTGCAAGCTTACCTCGCATAGCACACCCACCGGGAGCCGGGCTGAGACCACCAAACTCAATTCACATGTAGCTGAGACCGGGATCCGAACCTCTAGCTGCAGAGGTGAATGGCTTGTCAGCGCAGTGCCAATCGCGTTGAGCCACCGCAGTATTCTTAACATGCATTACCTACATCATAGAGCAAAGAAGTGAACCAAAAAATAGGCAACATTTTGGCCACCTTACTGAAGGCCCCCCGAAATGTCTATTTTATTGGTTCTCTTCTATGATCCACGGTGTTGGTAATGCATGTTAGGTCCAGGGTTGCCAACCGTCAGTAAATGTACTAACAGTTTGTAAAATCCTTAATTTTTGCATCTGTCCATAACGGACATACAGACTACACGTCCATAATGGACATTTATGGACAGATGCAAAAAATTACGGATTTTACAAACGGTTTGTGAATTCACTGAAAGTTGGCAACCCTGGTTAGGTCATCTTTGCTTTATGTATACATGTTAAATGCTAGCAGACAGCACGTAGGGTCGAAGAATTGCCTTCCGTCATGGGGAGTCCCCAGAATCCTGTACAGGAGTGAAAGATACGGGTAAAGCAAATGCTGGTTATCTAGGATTCAATATCATGTGTCAAAGCTCCATCTACAGTTCAGCCATAATACTGCATAACATAACATCTCCATCTAAAGGCTATCCATAAGACACCACATCACCATCTGGAGTCTATCCGTATTACTGCAGTATTCATCACAGTGCCATCTAGAGTCTGTCCATAATACTGCATTATACATCACAACACCATCTACCGATTATCCACCAAATGTCAGCACCATCTACAGTCTAATCCAGCCCTTCTTAATGTTTTTACCATGGAGAACAATTTTGGAAATAAAACTTTTAAGTCTCAGGAAATCCCCACCAAAAATTATATAAGCAATAATGACGATTCATCAGTGGTCCCCTTTACTTCTAGGAATGAATGGCATAGTCATTCCTAGGTGTAAAGGGGATCACTGATGAATCATTTCATTACTGTGCTGGAATGGCAGGGGACATGGTTTGTTATTAATAAAGTGACTTGCTTACACAGTTAGAAAGGATTAGATTAAGGACCAGTTCACACCAAACGCAGTTCCGTTCAGTTCTGTGCGCTTTTTTCATACACTAAAAATGCATGCACAGTGTTTTCCCATGTATTCCAATAGCTCTAGTTCACACCATGCAGTCAGTTTCCGGGGAATGAAACCGACTGCATGGTGTAAACTAGAGCCATTGAAATACATGGAAAACACTGTGCATGCATTTTGTGCAGAAAAAAAAAAAAAGTGCACGGAACCGAGTCTGGTGTGAACTAGCACTTAAGAATACCTGTCCTGAGAGAGAGATGAAGGCTGCCAATGCTGATCTCCATGTCTAAAGCTAATATCAGTGTGCAATACTTTGCTATGTAGGTCAATTTGGCACTAAAAGCTCTGCGTCAACAATTTCTGGCTGCTAGCACCAAACCCCAAAAGTACTGAATTACTGAAAGCACCAACAAGAACATCCGTTTGCCGTGTCTTTCAGATCTGACTCCACAACATTCACAGAACTGCCATATACTTCCGTGCAGAAACTCTTCATGCTCACATCACAATACTCCCTAAACCCGGTAAGGACCCGAGCTTGTGTGGTAGTTATCGCCCAATTTCGTTACTAAATTTTGATGCCAAATTATACGCTAAAGCGATCGCGCTTAGACTCCTGCACCCGATTCCCCAATGGATCTCAAATGACCAAACTGGTTTTATCCCAGGTAGGGAAGCGTGGGATAATTCTCTTAGAACGCTGTCCCTGATTTCTTACGTGCGCGGGTGCTCCCTGCCCACGGATGCTGAAAAAGCATTCGACAGGGTGGACTGAGAGTACCTGATGTCTACATTACTGCACCTTGGCATGGGTCCGAACATGCTGTCGAGAATTTTGGCACTCTACCAATCACCTACAGCACAGTTGAGAATTAATGGTACACTGAGCGAACCGTTCTCCCTGTATAATGGAACCCGGCAGGGTTGCCCCCTTTCCTCTTTGCTCTCTCCTTAGAACCCTTCCTAGCGATGGTACGCAATGACCCCAACATTCACGAAATTAAAATAGGCACGACGGAACACAAATACGCGGCGTACGCGGATGACATTCTTTTTTATGTTCAACAGTCCCTTATTACACTTCCCAATCTCATGGCGGCCTTCATTAAATTTGTAAACCCTCTCCAATTTTAAAATTCATTTATCCAAATCGGAAATTTTGAACGTATCGATCTCCCATAGAACGGCGGCATTATTGAAACCTTCTTTTCCCTTTAGCTGGCAATCCCACTCATTGAAGTACGTAGGAATTTACCTCACCCCTAATCCGACATCCTTGTTTCTTACGAATTATATCCCCTTACAAAAATTGACTCAGTTGGCCCACTCCTGGTTGGGACGCATTAGCATTGTAAAGATGAATATTTTGCCCAGACTTCTCTTTCTGTTCCAAACGATTCCTTACAAGATTCCTCCTGGATTCTTTAAGATATCTGCATATTTATAGATTGCACCATGTATGGAACCGTAAACGTCCCAGAATTGCTTTTAAATGGTTAATTAATCCAAAACACGGTGGAGGACTTGCACTCCCGGACTTTAAACGTTACTTTCTAGCCATTGCACTGAACCGTATTTTGGATCGGAAATTCCACAAGGCCTCCAACTCTGGATACAACTGCAAATAGATATGAGCGGGGTGGAACAGTCACCTCTCATCTGGATACCTGGCAAATTCTGTAAGTTGTCCCCTACAGTCTCACCACTTACCAAGTCAACTTTTGCAATGTGGGACTTGTGCAAAAAGCAGAAATGGCCCTATAACTCCCCGCTCATGCAACTAAGTGGCCATGACTACTTCCCGCCCGGAATATCGATCCCAGATACAGCAATTGGATCTTGGATACACCCCTTCTATTACACCAAGTGATTTAGGCCACTGGTATTCACCCTATATCTGACTTGGTACCAACGACACCGATTTCATTTATGGACCGATGGAAACATCACCTACTTTTGAAATTGGTTAAGTCTCTTCCACATCCGCTGCGTTCAGAGTTGAAGCTAAATCCTATAGAGAGCTTACTTGTTGGGGACCGACCTCCTGATAAACCCATCTCGTTTTTTTTATCAGGCTCTTTTGCCTTTGCCCCCTGTTGTTCAGCAGACGTTCCTAGCTAAGTGGGAACGAGAGCTCCAAAGCTCATTATCTGGCATTCAAAGTTCTAATATACTTCAATTATCACATGTCTCAGCCATCTCTTCGAAAGCAGCGGAAGTTAATTACAAACTATTGACAAGATGGCATTACATACCGGTAGTGCTTCACAAAACGTTTCTGTGGCGATCTCAGATCTTTGCTGGAGGGGTTCGGGGGACTCATGCCCATATTTGGTGGTTTTGCCCTTTCATTAGGCCATATTGGAAAACTGTTACATTGGATCAAATAAATTCAATGCAGGGTTGTTCCCGACGAAGGTTGGGGTAATACTGTTTCATTGTATGAGTGAACCAATAGCATCGTATTAAAAAAAAACAAAAAAACGATTACACCCCACCTAAGTCGCTTATCCCAAAATTTTGGAAACAAACGGTTCCCACGTAGCGCCAATGGCGAGTGGTGGTGGATCGTTTCTACTATATGGAAATGAGCACGCTTAAGCTAAGAAACAAATCTGACTTGGCTAATGAGATATGGTCCTGTTGGTTCGCCTTTAAGGATACAGCTGCATATGCAGGCATCATGGCCCAACAGGGATAGTAGGGGGAAGCTGTATAGACATATGAGAACAGTTTCCTGTGTAGGCTGGATAACTCCCCTCCCTTCCTCTCCCTCCCCCCCCCCCTCTCTTTTCTTTTATTTTCCTTGTCTTTCTTTATCTCCTCTCTTCTTAAGGTTTCAAAAAATTTGGCTTTATTCTCAGGCCGTAGACTTTTAGCGGATCTTCTGTGATGGCCGGCCCATGCTTAAGATGGCTATCCAAGTATATTTTTGAGGTGCCCTTGTTAGGCCTCAGCCACATGTTAAGATGTAATATTGTCAAAAGTGTCATGTGGGGGTACTGTACCTCTTACAAGTATCTCTACGTTTGTAACTTGTCATATACCTTCTAATAAAAACGTATTGAACAAGAACTGCCATATACATCCATGAGGAAAAAGTAAGGAATGTTAAGTATGGTTTTCACACTAAGAGCAATAAAGGCTCCCATTGCATGAGCGAGTGCACTGTGGGTCAGCAGCTGGAGTACCATTTTTCAGCAATATTACACCTATGAAAATGTCATTGGACTCGCCTCCTTTCCCCTTTATCCCGATAATGTCCATGGACTCCCCTCCCATTCTCTTTATATTATAGTCAACTCCTGATATCCTTTGACTCACCTCCTATCCCCTTTATATTATCCCTTACCCCTGATGACATCCCTGAACTCACCTCTTATCCCCTTTAAATAATAACCTGCAGTGAGAGAAAAATAGAGCTGCGCTACGTGAAAAATATTTTTTTTTTACATTTTAAAATAAACAACATTAAAATAGTCCATTGTAGACATTTAACACCATTGTGTACAAAGAGTGAAAAGATGTGTATCGCTTTAAATAGTCCTTGTGATATTAGTGACCATAAGTGTACCTCCACCACATAAATTGCATGCTTACCAGACAGCAAGCATATGACTGCTTGTGGCTTAATACCCAGCCTGGCTCTTTATCCTTATGAGATAAGGGACATGACAAATGGAATCAAGGTAGCTTCACATATGATAGAGCAGAGCAGGTGATCTGACCCCTTCACGAGATCAGAGATGGCCAGAATCCTTTTCAATAGGTATACTATGTTCCAGTTTAAGCTAATGCAAGTACTGCTGCCTCAGGTGCCACCAGTTCCTTTAAAAAAAAGTATTTATACCCCTTGAAAAATTTCCTACATTTTGTCATGTTACAACCAAAAAGCATAAATGTTTTTTTTTTTATTGGGATTTTATGTGCTAGACCAACATAAAGTGGCACATAATTGTGATGTGGAAGGAAAATGATAAATTGTTTTAATTTTTTTTTTTTTTTTAAATAAATATGTGAAAAGTGTGGTGTGCATTTGTATTCAGCCCCCCTGAGTCAATAGTTTGTAGAACCATATTTCACTGCAATTACAGCTGAAAGTCTTTTTGGGGATGTCTCTACAGCTTTTTACATCTAAAGAGTGACATCTTTGCCCATTCTTCTTTGAATCATGTAATTTTTATTGTAAGAGTTTTACAACAAAACAAAAACACACAGAGCAAAAAAAAAAAATTAAATTCTTCTTTGTAAAAATAGCTGTGTCAGATTGGATAGAGAGAGTCTGTGAACAGCAATTTTCAAGTCTTGTCACAGATTCTCAATTGGATTCAGGTCTGGACTTTGACTGAGCCATTCTAACACACGAATATTCTTTGATCTAAACCATTCCATTGTAGCTCTGGTTGTATGTTTAGGGTCGTTGTCTTGCTGGAAGCTGTATTTATACTGAGATTAAATAACACACAGATGGCAATTGGTTCTACTAGATTTTAGTTAAGGGTATCAGAGTAAAGGGGCCTGAATACACACCACACTTTTCACATATTTACTTGTAAAAAATTTGGAAAACGATTTATCATTTTCCTTCTACTTCACATTAATGTGCCACTTTGTGTTGGTTCATCACATAAATTCCAAATAAAATACATATTTATGTTTTTGGTTGTAACATGACAAAATGTGAAAAATTGGAAGGGGCATAAATACTTTTTCAAGGCACTGTATGACCCCCCCTGACCCTTTAGTAAATATAAAATTGTTTTGTTTTTTTTCTGCAGGAAAGCTGGTATGACTCACCTGCCATCATGGCAACAAGACTGGCCTTGTAGACATTGGTAAGTGAGCCCAGCTCTCCGGTGCCCAGGATGGTTTTCATGTGTGCCTCTCCACAAGCTTCTCGGAACAGCCGAATCTCTTCATACAATTCTGAAAGTAAATCAGATGAATTCTTATCACTTAATAGTCTCAGATA
The DNA here is from genome assembly GCF_905171775.1 of Rana temporaria. Lineage (NCBI taxonomy): Eukaryota > Metazoa > Chordata > Amphibia > Anura > Ranidae > Rana > Rana temporaria. The sequence goes on from NC_053491.1 coordinate 372,200,995, forward strand.
TATTTCCCAAATGTGCCCCTCATTCTTGAGCCAAACTGACAAGATGGAGCCCTTTCCAAAAATGTGGCTTTCTGAAAAAAGATTGTAGAAGAGAAAAAAATAAAAATAAAACACCATCTGATTTTGAGTGGTCACGTCTGGAAAGTGTCCCCAATCAGACCTCTGATGAAACAGAAACCAGTCAGGACATGGAGCTGCTGATGACCTTCACAGGTGAATGCACTGATCCACCTACCCCAGTTAGAAATGGATTTACTGAGCACACCACAGGCACACTACCAACCCACCCTACCCTTCCAGACACACCTACCTTTCCAATGGCCCGTGAGCACCAAAGTCCTGTTAATAACAATGTCGATTTCAGAAGCTCCATCGTCTACAGCTATGCGGACCTCTTCCAGACGGGTCTTTAAAGGGGTCTGTCCGGCTGGAAATCCAGTAGCCACTGCAGAATGAGGAAATTAAAGGGTCACTCTGTCTAATATGTATATTTCAGTATTTTAAGCCTGACATTATCTTTTAGTTCTCAGAGACTCTATTGGTGAGCTCTCTCTGTGCTGAGTTCTTAGCTCTGCTCACATGCTGTGTCTATTATGTCTATTATGAGAGGTTCTCGTCCCTGTGCTAAGGTTCCCAGGTCTGTACACCCGCTGTGCCAATTGAAATGAGTTCTCTCCATCCCGGTGCTGACTTCCTGAGTCTGCATACCTGATGTGCCCATTATGAAGGGTTCCCTCCATCCTTCTTCTGGGTTCCAGGGTCTGCATATCTGCTGTGCCTAGGGTTTCACATCATCCCTGCCTTGAGTTCCTAGCACTGTACACCTGGTCAGTTCCCAGTTCTGCACATCTTCTGTTGGTCTGCATACCTACTGTGCCCACTGCAATTGTTTTTTTGTAATTCCCAAGTTTGACTTTAACCCCAAAACTGTACACTTACCTTATTTTTGAAAACTACCAGCACCATGCTGAGATCTTACAGCACTGAGATGTTGATATGGACACCAACTGTGCTTTGGAAGGTGTACAGTACCAGAAAGATGCTGAAAACATCAGTACTCATGGTTGTCACATGAGAGGTGACTACTTCAGGAGTTTAGTCCACCCATAACTAAGAAGTAAATGCAAGGTGGATTCATGCTGATGCTTGGATCACACAGATCTAAAGTGTTACATGGTACCTACCTGATGCCACTGGTATATCACAGCCTGCATCCTTCAGCGCCTTCACGGTGTCTTGTACGCGGGCCGAATAGACGCATACAGCACCCGTGTGCACACCTGCAGGAAAAGATACTCATGTCACTTAACGCTCAGATGTGAACAGGTGCCATTGAAATTAATGGGATTTTGCTTGTTTGGCGTTTTATGAGCTGAAAACGCTCAGGTGTGAATGCAGCCTTAAAGAGGAAGTAAACCCTGATGGGATTTACTTCCACATTTGCTCACTGCAAACCCTGCAAATTAAAAACAGAATGGGCTAGTATGCATCGCATACTAGCCCATTATGTGAAACTTACCTGCAAACGAATCCTGCACTGTCCCCTGTGCAGGCTGCATCCATCTTCTCGCCCCTCTTCCTTCCAGGGCCATAGACTTCGGCTCTGCATCTGGCCGGAGCCTCCAGTAAACGGCACAGTCTAACTGAAGCAATGGCATTACACTGCCATTGCTTCAGTGCGCATGTGCCGAGGATTTAATTTTATTTATTTTTTACTAAATTGTTCCTCTGTTTAACCCCTTTATTAACCCTAATTTATTTTAAATAATTTCCTTATTCTCCTCCATTTAATTTGTTTCCTGCTGATTTTTTTTTATTTATTATTAATTTACTTCCATTTTATAAACAATTAATAATTACAAAGTTTGTTTGCTTTGTTCATTAATATTTTTACACCTTTAGCATATATTTACACACTTTAAAAAACAGTAGTAAAGGCAGAAGGCTTTTTATACTATGCATTAAAATAAAAAGCCTTCTGTGTGCAGCAGCCCCCTCACACTTACCTCGGTCCCTCTCTGTCCAGCGATGTCCACTAGTGTTTCAGCCGTCCAAGATTCTCCAATCTTGGACGGCTGAAGCCAATCGGGAGAGGGGCCGGGGCTCCATGTCTGAATGAACACAGGGAGCTGTGACACGGCTCTGGTGCCCCATAGCAAGCTGCATAAGGAGGACCAACCAGGGTATACTAATGTAGAAAAACAAGACAGAATTGGCAAAATCTCTGGCCAGGGTGGCCAATACCCTCCAAAATATTAAAAACATTGATGACAACGTTGTCACAAAATACGCAACAAATCAGTGTTTGGGTCACCCTTCACTAGAATAACCAAACAAACAAATATGGAATCCAACTGTGAGGAAATCTCACCATTGTGGGAGCACAGGAGGCACAAACTATAGAAGAAAACTTCACCATTTTGGGATGGGCGGGGGGGGGCACAAATCTTTATATAATATATCTATATCTATATCTATATATTTTTGTTATTACACACACACACACACACACACACACACACACACACAGTGCCTTGCGAAAGTATTCGGCCCCCTTGAACTTTGCGACCTTTTGCCACATTTCAGGCTTCAAACATAAAGATATAAAACTAAATGTGTTTTGAAGAATCAACAAGTGGAACACAATCATGAAGTGGAACGAAATTTATTGGATATTTCAAACTTTAACAAATAAAAAAAAAAAAAAAAACGGAAAAATTGGGTGTGCAAAATTATTCAGCCCCCTTAAGTTAATACTTTGTAGCGCCACCTTTTGCTGCGATTACAGCTGTAAGTCGCTTGGGGTATGTCTTTATCAGTTTTGCACATCTAGAGACTGACATTTTTGCCCATTCCTCCTTGCAAAAGCGGTCGAGCTCAGTGAGGTTGGATGGAGAGCGTTTGTGAACAGCAGTTTTCAGTTCTTTTTCCACAGATTCTCGATTGGATTCAGGTCTGGACTTTGACTTGGCCATTCTAACACCTGGATATGTTTATTTGTGAACCATTCCATTGTAGATTTTGCTTTATGTTTTGGATCATTGTCTTGTTGGAAGACAAATCTCCGTCCCAGTCTCAGGTCTTTTGCAGACTCCATCAGGTTTTCTTCCAGAATGGTCCTGTATTTGGCTCCATCCATCTTCCCATCAATTTTAACCATCTTCCCTGTCCCTGCTAAAGAAAAGCAGGCCCAAACCATGATGCTGCCACCACCATGTTTGACAGTGGGGATGGTGTGTTCAGGGTGATGAGCTGTGTTGATTTTACGCCAAACATAACGTTTTGCATTGTTGCCAAAAAGTTTGATTTTGGTTTCATCTGACCAGAGCACCTTCTTCCACATGTTTGGTGTGTCTCCCAGGTGGCTTGTGGCAAACTTTAAACAACACTTTTTATGGATATCTTTAAGAAATGGCTTTCTTCTTGCCACTCTTCCATAAAGACCAGATTTGTGCAGTATACAACTGATTGTTGTCCTATGGACAGAGTCTCCCACCTCAGCTGTAGATCTCTGCAGTTCCTCCAGAGTGATCATGTGCCTCTTGGCTGCATCTCTGATCAGTCTTCTCCTGGTATGAGCTGAAAGTTTAGAGGGACGGCCAGGTCTTCGTAGATTTGCAGTGGTCTGATACTCCTTCCATTTCACTATTTTTCGCTTGCACAGTGCTCCTTGGGATGTTTAAAGCTTGGGAAATCTTTTTGTATCCAAATCCGGCTTTAAACTTCTCCACAACAGTATCTCGGACCTGCCTGGTGTGTTTCTTGTTCTTCATGATGCTCTCTGCGCTTTAAACGGACCTCTGAGACTATCACAGTGCAGGTGCATTTATACAGAGACTTAATTACACACAGGTGGATTCTATTTATCATCATTAGTCATTTAGGTCAACATTGGATCATTCAGAGATCCTCACTGAACTTCTGGAGAGAGTTTGCTGCACTGAAAGTAAAGGGGCTGAATAATTTTACGCCCAATTTTTCCGTTTTTTTTATTTGTTAAAAAAGTTTGAAATATCCAAAAAATTTTGTTCCAATTTATGATTGTGTCCCACTTGTTGTTGATTCTTCAAAAAAAATTACAGTTTTATATCTTTATGTCTGAAGCCTGAAATGTGGCAAAAGGTCGCAAAGTTCAAGGGGGCCGAATACTTTAGCAAGGCACTGTAATTTATATATATATATATATATATATATATATATATATATATATATATATATATATATATATATATACACACACACACACACATACACACACATACACACACATAGTTGTGGGAGGGGCAGGGACACAAACTACTATTCTGCCTATATGCAGGCTCTGCTCCTTTAGTGTGCATAGGCCGATAGAGAATTGTGAGCTACATGCCAGGTTACCGACAGAAAGTTCCCTTAATCCAGGTCTATTCTGGCAGAGACTTGCGACAGTTTTCTATATTGTCAGAAATGTTGTGATTTCTTTGTTAATTAGGTGAAGAATTTACGCCAGTTTCTATTTCACTCTGAAATAAAAACTGGCGTAGGTGATGCAGATAACCTTGAACAGGTCTAACCAACCATTGTGTTAATGCGGAGCATGCCACTAGAGCCACTAGGTGGTTGAGAATAAATTGAAGGTTAATACAAGGGTAGGGAGTAATGTTGAGGGTTATGACAAGTGTAGGAGGTTATGTTAAAGGCCAAGACAAGGGTAGGGAGTTATCATGAGGGCCAGGACAAAGGTAGGTGGTTATGTTAAGGCCAAGACAAGGGTAATTGATTATGTTGAGGACCAGAACAATGATGGGGGGTTATGTTAGGGCCAGGACATGGGTAGGGGGTTATGTTAAGAGCCAGGACAAGGGTAGGGGGTTCTGTTGAGAGCCAGGACAAGGGTAGGGGGATATGTTCAGGGCCAGAACAATGATAGGGGGTTATGTAGAAAAGGAGAGCTGTGGGACTTTAAATGAGGCAACCGCCATGTCAGATATGAACAGAAACATAAAATATTACAATACATAATTTATTGTTACATTGTATCAAAATAAATAGGTAGTCACATGACTTACACTAAATCTGCTGCTACATAGCATGCAATACAAATGGCAATTCACATAATTATACATAAAAATAAATGGGTTAAAAAACATAATATAATAGGGACAGGTAACTTAGGGCATCTAGTGGCACTCTACGCATTTCCTGGCATTACAGCCATTCATCAGGAGTGTTGTAACGTAATATACTGGAAAGGAGATGGACAAGAATTAATAATAATACCCTAAGGGGGGACATAGAGACTGTGTCCCAACAGAGCGGGGACAAACTTAGATACTCACTACATAGCCCCAAGGCCAAGCCCGGTGTTCCGCCAGGGAGATTGGGGGTGACAGGCACGATGTCTCCCCCGGGGTTGAGACGGGGGAACACACAAAAGACGGAGAACAGCATCCAGAGCACAGCGTGGTGGTCACAGCATGATCCAATGAACTATGTGTGCACAAAAAGTGCATAGTGTTCCCGAGAAAAAACATCAAAAAAAAATGTCAAAAAAGGAAAAGTTTAGGTAAATGTGTAGAAATGTAAGTTGTGTGAAATGTGAAAAAATGTCTAGGTGTTCCCACAAGGGGACTACATGAGGGGGTGTATGTAAAATAAAACCAAAAAAAGGGGGAGAGAGACATACCAAAAGAGGATAGCTGAGCTCCCAACGATGAAAGTAACCAGTATGTGAATTCAGTATGTGCTTCCTTGTGCTTGAATCAAACAAATGAACCACCGGCTGCTCAAAGGCTACTATATACTCCCATTCTCAGGGAGGGGCCCCATCAACGTCCTGCCTGATTGGCCATACTGCACAGTAGATGTGGGGAGGGGAATCCCAGCTGCATGTGGAGAAACCATCAGCAGTGGGTCTCCACTAAGGATGAGCTCCAGCGTGTTCGCATTGTACACGTGCAGAGCCCGCCAGTAAGTCTGCACGGTGCTGCGCTAATCACAGCCAGGGAGACATTTCCCGATCTCTGCAGCCGAGCATCGGGACAATGTCTCCCTGGCTGTGATTAGCGCAGCGCCGTGCAGACTTCCTGGCGGGCTCTGCACGTGTACCATGCGAACACGCTGGAGCTCATTCTTAGTCTTCACCCATCTCGTGCATGGCTAAAAGTGGGGGTTATGTTGAGAGCCAGGAAAGGGGTAAGGGGTTGTGTTGAAAACCAGGACAACGGTAGGGGGTTATGCTGAGGGCCAGAACAATGATAGGGGGTTATGCTGAGGGCCAGGACAAGAGTAGGGGGATATGTTGAGGGCCAGGACATGGGTAGAGGGTTATGTTGAGAGCCAAGACAAGGGTAGGGGGTTATGTTGAAAGTCAGGACAAGGGTAGGGGGTTATGTTGAGAGCCAAGACAAGGGTAGGGGGTTATGTTGAAAGTCAGGACAAGGGTAGGGGGTTATGTTGAAAGTCAGGACAAGGGTAGGGGGTTATGTGGAGAGCCAAGACAAGGGTAGGGGGATATGTTGAGGGCCAGGACATGGGTAGAGGGTTATGTTGAGAGCCAGGACAAGGGTAGTGGGTTATGTGGAGAGCCAGGACAAGGGTAGGGGGTTATGTAGAGAGTCAGGACAAGGGTAAGGGGGGGCTTATGCTGATGTCGCAAGTCATTTGGCATTACATCCTCAGGACTGGAATATGAGTTTTCCACACGTATAAATTCAGTTTGTGCTGAAAGCACCTGTGTCTAAAAGCACCAAAGTTATTTCACCCAAAAATGACACACAGATATAAAATATATGTATAGTCAAAACTAGGGTTGTCCCGATACCACTTTTTTAGGACCGAGTACAAGTACCGATACTTTTTTTCAAGTAGTCGCCGATACCGAATACCGATACTTTTTTTAAATGTGTCCCCATATGCAGCCATGTCCCCCCCATATGCAGCCATGTCCCCCCACAGATGCAGCCATGTCCCTCTAGCCATGTCCCTCACATATGCAGCCATGTCCCTCACATATGCAGCCATGTCCCTCTAGCCATGTCCCTCACATATGCAGCCATGTCCCTCACATATGCAGCCATGTCCCTCTAGCCATGTCCCTCACATATGCAGCAATGTCCCTCTAGCCATGTCCCTCACATATGCAGCAATGTCTCTCTAGCCATGTCCCTCACATATGCAGCCATGTCCCTCTAGCCATGTCCCTCACATATGCAGCCATGTCCCTCTAGCCATGTCCCTCACATATGCAGCAATGTCCCTCTAGCCATGTCCCTCACATATGCAGCAATGTCCCTCTAGCCATGTCCCTCGATGCGGCGGCGCGATGCGGCGGCAGCGGTGGGGGGGGGAAAGGGGGGGGGAAAGTATTCTATTTAGGTATCGGGGGTATTTGCGCGAGTACGAGTACTCCCGCAAATACTCGGTATCGGTCCCGATACCGATACTGGTATCGGTATCTGGACAACCCTAGTCAAAACCTTCACCTCCTGTGTTAGAGACACAATATTTTAATTAACATTTATACATTTTTTGCACTTACAGGTTATACCAATGGGTAAAATGGATTCGACCTAAATATAGTTTCTGTATACATTTTTTTTTTCAATTGTCACCACTACATTTGTTTTCAAAGCAGTGAGAACGCGACAGAGGGTCTATTTCCATGCTACTCTTATAAAAAAAAAAAAAAAAAAAAAAAAGAAGGAGTTTTACCTTTACATACACTTTAAGTTGCAGGGGCATGACTACTCCCAGTAAAAGGTGACCATACCCAGAAGGAGGTAAACACTTGCAGTGCCTTAGCCAGCTTTTCCATACCCAAACATCAAAGGAATGATAATTTTGCTCTACATACCGCAGTCCTCCATCTTAATGCTTTGCAGGAGATCATTTCTGATTGGATGTTTTGCCTTGAAGCAGAGCCTATGGATGTTGGACGGTGTGTCATCTCCAGATAGAGTGGTGAGGTCAATACAGGTCACAGCCTTCAACAGCCATGCGGCCTGCAGGAATAGCACAATTACAATCACACAACATCCCAGCCAATCAGTAGCTAATCATCACAGAACAACCCAGCCAATCATAGTAAAATTCACGCAGTGTAAAAAAAAAAAAAAAAAAAAAAAAAGACCACCACCAACACACAATAGAGCCATTTACCTGCCAGTCTTTCTTCACAGTTCGGCGAGTCTGAATCTGCTCTGCACGGCGAAGGACAGCAGGGTGATTGACCCGAACTCTGGAGATCCAGCCAAGATCTGGAAGAAAGGTGGACATGTTTTTGGTCCAGGAATCTCTAAAAATAATGTATTTACAAAATCTGTATAAAAGGATTTATCTAGGACACAGGTGTCAAACACAAGGCCTGTGGGCCGAATCCGGCCCTCCAGGCCATTTCATGTGGCCCTCACACCCTCCTTGTCTCCGCCCCACCTGGTCTCAGCAGTCAGCAGCAGAGAAGACAGGACTCCACCAGATCCTGCACTTCTCTCTCCAGCCCTCCTAACAGCAGCAAGGGGGTGCACTGATGTAACGGATAGTGGGGGGGGGGGGAGCTCAACTTCTGATGGTTGGGGGGCTCTTGACATCTGATGCAAGGGGGGTAGGGTGCTGATACAACCGGCCCTTTGAGGGCAACCATAATACTGATGTGGCCTGCAAGAAAATGGAGTTTGACACCCCTGATCTAGGACAATGAAAAGCGGCAAAGTTGTGCAAGCAAGCGTACTTTCAGTCATTTATTGCTCAGCCTATATATCTGTACACCAGATAGTGGCAGAAGACCCCACCATGATCACTTTATTGGAAACTTTAGTAAAATAATGAAACCATTCATTTCCTTCCTTTCCAGCATAATGGTGAACTGGTGATTTCTGTCTATTTTAGCATTTTCTGAAATGACCCAAAATTCTGCAGTTCATTCAGAATGCTAAACCACTCCTGGATCGACTTCAATCGACAACGCCTGGCATTGCGCTAGAAGTTGGATACAAAAGGAGCAGAATACAAATCTTAAAGTGTTTCATCATCCTCAGCACACAGTCCCTGGAGATGGAGGTATAGCGATGAGCCCCCCTCAGCGGCACGTCTTTGTCCTTGTTCTGGGCACAAATTCAAGCAATGTCGTATTTGTAAGGAAAGATGAGGACAGTGACAGACAACAGCAGGGAAAAGACACAACGAGCTTAGAATTGATTAACCAAAAAAAGAGCTGCAAAACACATTTTTTATAGGACACCGTGAGGCAAGACTGCACACTGACCCCACAAGAGAAAAACTGGAAGTAAAGGGACTTAGATACTAATTACATAAAAGATATAGAGAGTTTATAGAACATCTGATCTGAATATTGCAGATTATTACTGACACAGGCCAAAAACTGGATTTAGAATAAAATGAGATGTCAATAGAAATACTGTTCACATTCTTAATAGAAAGAGCGTGATAACTAACGTGGATCACAAGGTCCATTTACTAGAAGAGAGAGCAAACAATCCTCATGACTTAACCACACAGTCACTGACCTTTCACCCTGTAGATAGTCCTAGTACAAGCCAGTGACCGCTCACCCTGCAGATAATCTCATACACAGTCAGTGACCAGCCAACCTGCATGTAATCCCAGTATGCAGCCAGTGACCAGCCAACCTGCATTTATTCCCAGTATGCAGCCAGTAACCGGCCAACCTGCATTTATTCCCAGTATGCAGCCAGTAACCGGCCAACCTGCAGATAATCCCATACACAGTCAGCGACCAGCCAACCTGCATGTAATCCCAGTATGCAGTCAGTGACCGGCCAACCTGCATTTAGGCCGGGTTCACACTGTCGCCGCATAGCAGGAGTCCCGTGCGTGCTGGTTCACCGGTTCAGGTCCGATTTCAGCCCAAAATTTGAGCTAAATTTCAAACCTGAAACTCACCAAAAAAGCACAAGTTTTTCCGGCACACCGCACCGGACCCCGCTGCGGAGATATGTGAACCGGCTCCATAGAGAGCCATTCACATTCTCCTGCTATGTGAATTGAATGCAGGGAAATGCACATTCAATTTGCATAGGTGTGAACCCAGCCTCAATCCCAGTATGCAGCCAGTGACCGGCCAACCTGCATTTAATCCCAGTACGCAGCCAGTGACCGGCCACCCTGCAGATAATCCCAGTATGCAGCCACCCTGCATTTAATCCCAGTACGCAGCCAGTAACCGGCCAACCTGCAGATAATCCCAGTATGCAGCCAGTGACTGGTCAACCTGCATTTAATCCCAGTACGCAGCCAGTGACCGGCCACCCTGCAGATAATCCCAGTATGCAGCCAATAACTGGCCACCCTGCAGATAATCCCAGTACACAGCCAGTGACCAGTCACTCATCAGACGATCCAGGTACGCTACCAGTGAACCGCCTACCCTGCAGATATCCCAGTACCAGTACATAACCCAGCCTTGTGCCCCTCCTTTGCAAAATACATACCCAGCTCTGTACCTCTCTTCCTCCATAGTGGTACATACCCAGCTCTGTGCCCCTCCCCCCTTCACCCTCAGAATGGTACATACACAACTCTGTGCCCCCCTCTGTAGTGGTACATACCAGTCTCTGTTCCCCATCTCCCTCCTTCCCTAGAATGGTACATACCTAGCTGCTTGTCCTCCTCCTTCCCTATAAATGATACATACAGAGCTTTGTGCCTGCTTCATCCTTTATAGTGGTACATATCCAGTTCTTTTCCACATTGTGTCCACTATATTAATACATACCCAACTGAACGTCCCCTCCCGGTACATACCCAGATCTGTGCCCCCCTCCCCCAATGTAATACATACCCGATCTGTGCCCCTCATCTCCCCCAATTGTGGTACACAGCCAGCTCTGTGCCCCCCTTCTTTAGAATGGTACATACAAAGCTCTGTGACCCCCTTTTCCGCCATTTAGCTGAATATTTACAGTTGCTCTGATCCTTCCTCCTTCACCAGAATGATACATAACCAAATGTGTACTCCCCTCTTGTCACAGAATGGTACATACCAAGCTCTGTGCATCTCTCTTCCTTCATAGTGGTACATACCTAGTTTCCCACAGCTCCACACCACAACACCTGGCATGTCGCACACAGTTCGCTCCACTCCTCACCTCCTGTGTTGCGAGGTGCCAGGATATCAGATCCTCTGCTGTGGCCTGTGTGAATCTCCTTATGCCGGCACAGACTTTCTTCCCCTAGGCACTCTACATAATGCTCTGTGCCCTGCTGGAGACAAAGCGCTCACCCCTGGCCATGCACCTGATGTGGCCTTATGGAAAGGGGCAGAGCCTATTGTCCAGGTAATCTGATGCTAAGCATCAGGTTGCCTGGGCTGGAGATTGCAACCTGGCTCAGGTAATGTATAAACTACCTGGGCAGGGGCAAACAGTGGGCAATCTCTCTCTGCCAGACCCCCTGGATGGGCCTCCAGAAGTTGCCTCTAACTCCAATTGCCCAGCCAACTCTCTGCCTGCACCCTCTGCCCAAATTTGTGGCCATCCTCTCCATCTATTTCTGAACCAGCCAACACCTGCCTGGAATTTTCCTCTATGGACCATCCTGGACAAGTCCTTTATCACACAGACCACCTCCCCATCTACCCACAACTGTCGGGCATCCTCGGTGTGCGACCTTAAACCGTTTTATATGTGCCGTGCCATATTGCCCCTCTGTGAATTGTTAACCCTTGTTGTGCCATATTACTGCCCTGGGGATCAGTTCCCCTGCACTGTGCCGTATATTGTTACCCTGTGAACCATTAATCCATACTGTACCAAATTACTGCTCTGTGGACTGTATACCCTTGCTGTGCCATACTATTGTCCAGTGGACTAGCTCTATGTGCTGTGTCCTATTGCCACCTGGAGGGTACATTACCAAGCTCTGTGCCCTACCCCCCTTCTTCCATAGAATGGTACATACACAGCTCTGTGCCTGCCTTCTCTGCTGTAGTGCTACAATATCCAGGTCCTTCACTATACTGATATATACCTAACCCATATCCCCCCCCCCCAGAATGGTATAAACACAGAACTGCCCCCCTCCCAAAATGGTATATACAGAGCTGTTCCCCCCCCCCCCAGAATGGTAAATACACACAAAGCTGCCACCCCTTACCAAGAATGGTGTATACCCATCTCTGCCCCACCACTTCTTCCAGAATGGTACATACCCAATCTTTGCCCCTTCACCTCCAAAGTGCTACATACACAACTCTGCAAACCCCACCTCCCCTGAATGAGTAAATACCCAGCTCTGTGCCACCCCTTCTCCCCGAAAATGGTGCATACCCAGCTATGTACTCTCGCCAAGAATGGTGCATATCCAGCTCTGTACCATCACCAAGAATGGTGCATATCCAGCTCTGGGTCCCTCTCCTTCCTTAAAATGGTACATACCAACCTCTGTGCCTTCTCTGTCCCCAGAATAGTACATACACAGCACTGTGCCCCCTTCTTTTCAATATTAGTACATACCCACCCCTACCCCCAGAATAGTACATACACGGCACTGTGCCCCCTACTTTTCAATATTAGTACATACCCACCCCTACCCCCAGAATAGTACATACACAGCACTGTGCCCCCTACTTTTCAATACCAGTACATACCCACCCCTACCCCCAGAATAGTACATACACAGCACTGTGCCCCCTACTTTTCAATACCAGTACATACCCAGCTCTATGCCTTCCCCTTCATGGTATATACACAGCATTGTGCCCCCTCCTTATCAATATTAGTACAAATCCACCCCTTTAAGGTACACACTGAGCTCTGCAACCACCCCCCTCCATGTTGGTACATACCTAGCTCTGTGTCCCTTTCTGCTCAGAATAGTACATCCCCTGCACTGTGTCCCCCCTCGATAGTAGTATATACTACTTGTGTACACCCTCCTCCTTCATAGTAGTAAATACCTAGCTCTATCTCCACCCCCCAGAATGGTACATGCCCAGCCCTGTGCCCCCTAAATGGTACATACCTAACTCTGTACCCGGGTTCCTGCCTCCTGACATGATGCCAAATTGTCGATAGAAGTAAGCAGACAGAGCGCCACCCCTTCTCCAACCAATCAGAGCCGCGAAGGCTCACGTGACCGACTGCTTCCAATCCGGGTCCTGCAGCCCCATCGTCCCGAGTTCTGTACGGAAACATATGACTCTCACTGACTAGGAAGCCTGAATGAGACAGGAGGTGGTGACACGTGACCCGAGCAGGCGATACAATGTATAAAGGACAGAGGTGACAGGAGATACACAACTGTCAGCTGTCTGCTCAGCACTGACATGTAGCCTTCCTTTACACAATAGACGTCTGAGGTCGGTGCTGTCAAATCCCAGGGAACAACACCTGTATGAGAAGCCTCAGATGGAAGCTGCTGTCCCCAGCTACATATTGGTTTGGTGGGGGTAGTGATGTGATCAGGAGTGAAGCTATCAGTCCGGTGTGAGGCCACCTGGTGGTATCAAATAAGACTGCTCATCGTCATCAGCCCCCCATCTGACCTGTCTTTAGGGGTCTTCAGTCACAGATCCTTTACTTCCTCTGGCACCCCAATTCTTCAGGGAGCAGTGCCACATAATGTCATGACTTTATTCTTTCTGTGGGTGGGGGCGGGGCCTTGACACCCCAGGATCACAATAAATGGGTTGAGTAATGCTGGGTGTCATGCAACCTGACAGGAGGGGAATCCTTCAGCCAGAACTACTTTCTATTAATGTGGTCCTGGGGACTATTTTTGTTCTCTTCTTTTTTTATTTTTTTAACCACTTCCTATCGGGGCCAATTCTGACACTTCTCTCCTACATGTAAAAAAATCATCATTTTTTTTTTTTATATATATATATATATATAAAATTACTCAGAACCCCAAAACATTATATATGTTTTTTTAACAGAGACCCTAGGAAATAAATGGCGGTCGTTGCAACGTTTAATGTTACACATATTGATTTTTTAAATACGTTTTTTGGGGGAAAAAACGTTCACAAATTAAAAAAAAAAAACGTAAAGTTAGACCACTTTTTTTTGTATACTATGAAAGATGATGTTAAGCCGAGTAAATAGATACCTAACGTATCATGTTTTAAAATTGCGCACACTCATGGAATGGCGCCAAACTTTGGTACTTAAAAATCTCCACTTGCGACGCTTTAAACATTTTTACAGGTTACCCGTTTAGAGTTGCAGAGGAGGTCTTGGGCTAGAATTGTTGCTCTAACACACGCGGTAATACTACACATGTGTAATTTGAATGCCGTTTACATATGTGGGAGTGACATGTATGCGTTCGCTTCTGTGCACGAACATGCGGGAGGAGGGGGGCTTTAAAAAAAAAAATTCTTTATTTTACTTTTAGTTTTTTATTTTACACTTTCTCTTAAAAAAAAAAAAAAAAATGTGATCACTTTTATTCCTATTACAAGAATGTGAACATCCCTTGTAATAGGAATAGTGCATGACAGGTCCTCTTTATGGAGAGAAGTGGGGTCTATTAGACCCCTGCCTCTCTCCCTCAAGCTGGAATGGCCGAGATCCCAGGCACTGTTTACTTCCGCCGGCTGGGACCTGAAGTCATAATGTTGCGCCTGGGCCTCCAAGGGTCATAGAGATGACTAGGGACCATCTGGTCACTGGAAATATCTATGCTCAATGTCCGACGGCGACCGATTAGTTCTCTGGCTCGCCGATCGCGTGGGCAACCCAGGAGAAGCACCGGAAGGAGGCGGCGCCTGTAAGAACGATCAAGCGGCTGAACTGCTTCTATGATTGTTCTTACGGTGCAGACATCATTCAGATCTCCCCACTCAAAGTCCAGGACGTCATATGACGGCCTACAGGTGGGAAGTGGTTAACCTGGGTTCGGGTTCATTCAGGCTGGGTTCACACTTGTCCGACAAACGGTCCTACATTGGGAGCCTCATGTATCATGACGTGTGAAAATCAATGTTTCCCTATGAGAGCTGTCTTAACTGGTCCTACACAAGTCGGTCCGACTTTGAAAATGCTCCCTGTACTACTTTTGGTCCTACATTGATCCTACTTCAGGCCCATTGAATATCATTGAAGTCGGACCAAAGTAGGAGCCTTGTCCTAACCATCTGACTTTTGACATCTGACATGTGATTACACAGCAGTAAAAGGAATTTATCTCACTCTGGGATTGTTTTGATTGGTCAAAGAACAAGTCAGACTTAACAATGTTACGCATATGTAATTTGTAACATGTTCATGCGATTTTGTGGATGCAATTTTTGTCATTCAGTATGCTTGATATTATATCACAAGGCATAATAAAAAATGCTCCTTGCTAAGACTGCTCTTTGTCATACACTTCTCATTGCAAGTCCTCAATCAACTCCCCCTTTTTGTGTTGGAACCCAATTAAGCAATACCATATACCTTACATGCTCACTCCGCATGGTGATTGGCCTCATTTAAAGTCCCGCTGACCAAACTTTCTTTTTTTTATTTAGTGGGTACCATTATGTGAAACTGTAATAAAGGAAAAATTCAGCGCTGGAATAATACTACAAACCAAAAAAATTGCAAGCCAGCACTAAGGATCAATTCATATAAAAAGTCTCAAAGGCATAAAGTGTAACAGATAGTGCAGCGCAGATGAAATAATAAACAATACAAATATTAATTAATAAATATCAAAAGAAGTCCATAAAGTGCACAAGTGAAAATAAATCCAAAAAGTGCTCCAATATAAAAGTGACTGAGTGCAGTAAATCGAAGATCAGTGATCCACAGGAAAAAGATCCTCCACCAATGTAAATTAGGAAAATTTATTCTTACCTGAAATTTTCTTTTCCTGTAGTCCGTAGGCGGCACACAATGGGTTAAGCTTTCTCCTAACCCCAAAAGGAAGAAAGAGTTAAACTAGCAGTGAGACAAGTTAGATTTAATTGATTGCCCATAGTGGGACCACCTGTCCCTGCCCTATAAACTGCCCCCAATAACACCAACACACGTATTTTATGCAGCAATAGAGTAAATTTAATGGGAGGGAGAGCTGTGCCGCCTACGGACTACAGGAAAAGAAAATTTCAGGTAAGAATAAATTTTCCTATTCCTGGTCGTCCTACGGCGGCACACAATGGGATTTGCAAAGCAATGAAAAAAAAAAAAAGGGGGGGGATCAATGGTTTAAAGCCGCCTGAAGCACTCTTGAGCCAAAGGCCGATCCCTCGGACGATACTACATCTATTCTGTAGTGCTTTATGAAGGTGTTCGGAGAAGCCCACGTCGCCGCCTTACAGATCTGGTCCATTGGAATATGATACCTCTCTGCCCAGGACGCAGCTGTAGATCTTGTAGAGTGAGCCTTAAGGAGAAGAGGGGAATCTTCGCCTTCCAAAAGGTAACAGTGTTTGATAGTGTCTCTTATCCACCGTGCCAGTGAAGATTTACTTGCTTTTTTCCCCTTGTTTGGGCCTTGGAACTGTAGAAACAGGGCCTCAGACTGTCTGAACATCGAGGTTCTCTGCAAGTAAGCAGAGATGATCCTCTTTACGTCCAAAAGGTGTATGTTATCTTCAGATCTATCTTTGAATACAGGCAACACAATTTCCTGATTGATGTTTGAGGAGGTGGAAACCTTGGGGAGGAAACCCGGCATAGTTCTAAGGACTACTGCGTCCGAAAGTAATCTGAGATAGGGCTCCTTGGATGACAGGGCCTGCAGTTCACTTATTCTTCTGGCGGACGTAATTGCTACCAGAAAAGTGCACTTGAATGTGAGGAACCTTAAGGATGAACTCTCCAGAGGTTCGAAGGGAGGTAATGTTAACCTTCTTAGTACTAAGGGCAAGCTCCAAGCTGGCAATGGTTCTTGGAAGACTGGTCTTATTTTATTAATTGCCTTGAAAAACCTGCTGACGAGAGGAGTTTTTGAAAATATTCCGTTCAGGCAGGAGTTAATAGCAGTCAGCTGGACCCTTAGGGTGTTTGGCTTCAGGCCCTTTTGGAAGCCCTCTTGTAAGAATTGTAAGAGAGATGCTACCTGTTCAGGAGAGGATGAAGTCCTGGCGCACCAGGCGGAGTAGAGGGACCATATCCTGCCGTAGACTTTCAAGGTAGCGGGCTTCCTTGAAGCCATGAGGGTAGCTATAACCTCCTGCGACAGGCCTTGAGCTGTCAAGGATCTGCGTTCAAATTCCAAGCCGCAAGCTGGAGTTTCTCGAGGTCCGGATGTAGCATCCCTGATTGGAGAAGAAGGTCCTTCTGGATGGGTAGTTTCCAGATCTGGTTCCTTGCCATATTCAAGGCTAGCGGAAACCATGCCCTCCTGGGCCAGAATGGTAGGATTACTACTGCTCTCACCTTCTCGTCCCGAATCTTCTGCAGTACCTTCTGGATCAGCGGAGTCGGGGGAAAGACATAGACAAAAAGTTTCCTCCAGCTCATTGAGAGAGCATCTATTGCTAGCGGACCCCCCATACTGGACAGGGAGCAGAACCGGGGGAGCTTTTTGTTCTGGGAATTCGCCATAGCATCCATCTCGGGTAAACCCCACTTGGAGGTGATCTTCCTGAAAACCTGAGGGTTTAATTCCCACTCCCCTGGCAGGATCGAGTTTCTGCTGAGCCAGTCCGCTCTCACATTGTCTACACCCCTGATGTGGGTGGCCGTCAGGGAAAACAGGTTTTCCTCCGCCCAGAGCATGATGCGGGCACACTCCTTCTGCATGGAGGGGCTCCGTGTTCCTCCCTGTTTGTTCAGGTAAAAGACTGACGCCAAATTGTCTGACTGTACTTGAACCGACTTGTGGAGAAGTTCGGACTTGAAGTGAATGAGTGCCTTCCTGATCGCAGTAAGCTCTTTTAAGTTCGACGACATCTGAAGCTCTCTCCGAGACCAGGCCTCTTGCACCCAGTGGTCCCCTACATGGGCACCCCAGGCTGAGCCTGAAGCATCCGAGGTGAGGACTGTTTGAATCGGAGTCCTGAGGAGTCTGCCTCCCCGGAAACGTTGAGGGTGTATCCACCAGACGAGGTCCTTCCTCACTGTGGGAGAAATGATGATAATCCTGTCCAAAGAGTCTTGGCTCCTGTCCCATTGGGACAGGATGCAGTTCTGAAGCATCCTGAAGTGGGCCCTGGCCCATGGAACAGCTTCCAGGGACGAAGTCATCGTACCTAGGACTTTCATTGCCTTCCTCACTGAGCAGTGATTGGATTGTAGGAGATCCCGCACTGCCTGTTGGGCATTGGAAGCCCTCTGAGGAGAAAGGAACAGCTTCATCTGAAGGGTGTCTATTGTGAACCCAAGGAAGGAAATGACTGGAGTAGGGATCAGAGAGGATTTCTTTATGTTCACGATGAACCCGTGAGAGTCCAGCATTCGGAGGGTCTCGAGAAGATGTTGTCTTAACACAACTTTCGAGGGAGCCCTGACTAGCCAATCGTCCAGATAGGGTGTCACATATATCCCCTGTAGGCGAAGGACTGCTGTCAGGACCACCACGACTTTTGTGAAGACTCGAGGTGCTGAGGTGATGCCAAATGGTAGGCAAGTAAACTGATAATGGAGAATCTGATGGTTGCAAATCAGAGCTAACCGTAGATACTTCCTGTGAGATCTTAGGATAGGGATGTGCAAGTATGCGTCCTGGAGGTCGACTGACGCTAGGAAGTCTCCCTCTTCTATGTTTGCAATGGCAGACCGAATCGACTCCATCCTGAATTTGCGTTTCACGAAAAACTGGTTTAGGAAAGAGAGGTCTATTACTAGCCTCCATCCCCCGGAGGCTTTGGGAACTGCAAAAATTGGGGAGTAGAGGCCCTGGAATTTCTCCCGATCTGGAACTTCTTCTAGAGCATGCTTTTTTATAAAATCCTCCACTAACTCTAGAACTACTGGGTTGGAGGGTTTGTTGAGCGTGAACCTCTGCGGAGGAAAAGAACTCAGCTCTAGGGAGTACCCTCTGGAGACGATGTCTGTTACCCAGGAGTCCGATGATGTCCTTTGCCAGACCTGAGAAAAAAACCTCAGCCTGCCTCCTACAGGAGGAGATGCGTTGGTGGCGTCAGGCTTCTTTGGGCTTGTTGAAAGGCTGCTTTTTGGCCGCGGTTGCATCCTGCTTTTTCTTATAGAACGGTCTTCTGCCCCGAAAGGAAAAATTCTTCTTTGGGGAGTATCTGGATCTTCCATAAAAAGGTCTATTAGGCCTCCTCCTCTCTACGGGAAAAGATGCGTCCTTCTCCTCATTGTAAGATTTAAGGATGTCTTTCAAATGAGGGCCAAACATGGATGAAGGGTGAAAAGGCATATTAACAAAACTGAATTTAGAGGATAAATCACCCGTCCATTGCTTTATCCAAAGCGCCCTTCTAGTCGCATTAGATAAAGCGAGGGATCTGGATGAAAACTTTAGAACATCTACCGGGGCATCACATAAAAATTCCGCGGCAGACTTCATCATATGAACATCTTTTAGCAAAGATTCTCTAGACACCCCCTCTTCTATATCTAATGATAATTGACTCAGCCAGACCCTTAGTGCTCTAGCTACTGGAATTGAGGAGGCTGCAATTTTTGAGGTGGAGGCTGCAGCCAGATAATTCTTTTTGGCTAAGCTATCCGCCTTGCGTTCTAAAGGGTCGGACAATTTGGAGGATTCGTCAGAGGGAAACAGCGATTTTTTTACCATCCGGGCAGCCGCCAGATCCAGCTTGGGTGGATTTTCCCATTCGGACGAAACCTTAGAATCCAACCTATAAGAGGTTTTAAAGCGGGCTCCTGCATCAGTTTTTTTGTCAGGGTTGGGCCAATCCTTCTTGAACCAGTCAGCAAGAATGGGGTGAAACGGAAACTTCATATCTGGGATTTGAGGAAAGTAATATAATTGGTCTTTCTTCGGCCTAGCCGACACATCCTTGGATGACTCTATAGTGTCCTTGACCGCCGACAGCAGCTTAGGAACTTTGTCTTTGGGTAATAAATACAAATCGTCATCTAGGTCCTCAAATAGTATCTCCTGATCCGAAGAGGAAGCACTACATTCCCCAGAGGAGATAGTTGCAGTGGGGGAAATACCCCTGGAACTTCTCTTTCTTTTCCTGGGCACCAAAGAGTCCTTAATTTCTTTAAAGGTATTGGACATTTCCCCTTTAAACCACGATAGAAATGAGTTGGTATTGTCAGACGGGTTTAAACATGATGCACAGGTGTCACTTGTATAAGACTCCGGCATGGGCTGCTCACATTTGCTACAAAAGGTGTGTTTGGACTTTCTCTTGGCTTTACCAGAGGACGCCATCTGGGAAAAAGACAAGAGATAGAGAAATCCCTCTTTAGAACTGCCAAAGCCTCCACACTGGTGTCTCAACAGAAATCCCAAGACATGCTCTTACCTCTGACCGGCCAAGGGATCTGCTGCCTAAGGCTGAGTGTAGCCATAGCAGATCCCTGCCGGCCAGAAATAGTGTGGACACTCAGACCGGAAGTGACGCGGCCGCGGTATGTGGGAAACCCCCCAGAGCTGAGACCCCTCTGTTATCCATACCATAGCTAAACTAGTAGTGAGACCGATAATGTATGTCCCCGAGTGGGTGTAGAGAGGTAAACGGTCGCCACAGGCGCTTACCTTACCGTCCCTCCGGTCTCTAGACGCGATCTCCGGAACTCCCGGAAGTGCGTCATCAATACGCGCGGTCCACTGTGACGTTTCCGGCCTGTGGAGCGCAAACAAGCCTCTGGTATCCATGTAGCCGTTTGGACGGGGAAAGTATGGCGGCCTCTCGGGAGATACTTCCTGCTGCCGGACCAGAGGATGATGGGGCACAGGCTGAGGGACCGGAGATAGCACCCGGTATACAGCCTCCCCTCCGCTCAAGAACCCGGAAGCACCGGGGGTGAGCACTTGCCTCACGACTTCTTCTTCTTCTTCCAGGTATGAAGAAAGAAAAAAATACGTGTGTTGGTGTTATTGGGGGCAGTTTATAGGGCAGGGACAGGTGGTCCCACTATGGGCAATCAATTAAATCTAACTTGTCTCACTGCTAGTTTAACTCTTTCTTCCTTTTGGGGTTAGGAGAAAGCTTAACCCATTGTGTGCCGCCGTAGGACGACCAGGAAAGATGGCCTCTCACCTCAGCCATTCGACCATGGCTAGGTCACATAGCATATTATACCTCCAAGGTATGAGCAAAGCACTTCCAGATCCCAATAGGCAAACAGCAAGCAGCAGCACAACAGCTCTGCCAGTTTCCGAATCCACAGGGAGATATATGCAAACAAGAGAGGGGACAGACTAGTGCTCTCTGTATACCAAACTCAATTTTATTAAAAACAACATAAAATGAACTCACAATAGATGGCACTCATAGCCGAGTGTAAAGCATAAAAGCATGTCACGGAGCTCCAGGCTTCCGAATCCACAATCAGTTCACAGATCAGCGTGTGAGGCGGCGAGCGCGGGTGACGTCACGTGACTCCTCCCCCTTCGTACGTTACGTCCCAGTAGGCGGGACTTCATCAGCATGGGGCGGAGAGATCAGCGCGCACGTCCCGCAGTGTTTTAAATAGTGTGTCGTTGCCATAGCAACATAACACAACAATAGAGACCTGCCTACCTGCGCCATCTAGTGTCTCTTAAATAGAAGACAGCTGGCAAAACCTAGCACATTGCCAAGCAAACAGGAAAAAACAAATGGTCAACATTAAAGAAGACCGGCAAATACAATATCCATTAAACAAGGTCATTAAATTATATTACATGACGTCAGCCACGGTCGCCTCCTCATTAACATATAAAAATGATAAATATTATGAATGACGCCATAAACATTCAATCACTACTTTGCATAGCAAAAATATTTTCACTATCATGCAGCATAGTACATAAGTATTAATATTAGTTGATAATACAACATTCCATCAGTACCAATATATAATATTAATAATATACAGTATGTAAAATAAAAATATATGAATAATGTATAAAAAATGCATATAAAATTTATATAAAAATATATAAAATTCCCCAATACACAGAATAAGTTAATTAATAGTCAAAATGCAAAAATTATTATTACTAACGATTGGAAATAAAACAATTGAGATCGAACTCAACGTTAAGGCCAGCCGGGGAGGCAACTTTTGTTTCGTATATCCAGAAAGACTCCCGACGGCTAAGTTGCCGGATATAGTGCCCACCTCTCCAGTGCTTGGTGACCTTTTCGATGCCCCAAAATTTGAGACCTTTAGGGTGCCTATGGTGGCATTCCCTGAAATGCTTAGATACACTATGGTTTCAAATACCACGCCGAATATTGCTAATATGTTCTCCCACCCTCACGTGTAACTCACGTGAGGTGCGCCCAACATTTTGCAATCCGCATTGGCACTCGAGCATATAGACCACACCCACAGTCGAGCAGGTGATCAACTCCTTAATTGGATATTCGGTTCCAGTAACACTAGAAACAAAGGACTTGCGTTTTTTGATGTTAAATTTAGCATGTTTGCAAGTCGCACATCTGCCGCAAGCATAGAAACCTGACAAAAAGTTAAAAAGTTTTGGTCGAGGAATAACTGGCGGGTCAATCACTCCTGGAGCCAAGCGGTCCCTGAGAGAGGGGGCCTTCCTGTACACAAATTGAGGGCGCTCAGGGAGAACAGGGCCAAGAACCACATCCCCTTTCAGGACAGGCCAGTGTTTGGCTACTATTTTTTCAAACTTTTTGTTTTGTATGTTATAATCTAATGACATTTTATAATTGACTACTTCTGAATCAACATTAGGAGGTCTATCCTTTATGATCAAACTCCGATCAGTATTCCTGACTTTTTCGATCTCCTCCTTGATCACAGGCATTGAGTAGCCCTTAGCTACAAATCTAGCGGCTAATTCCTGAGACTGCACTGTGTAGTCAGATTCTAATGCACAATTCCTACGCAGCCTTACAAACTGGCCACGAGGAATATTACACAGCCACAATCGATGGTGGCAGCTTGTTAAAGGGATATACCCATTTCTGCCTACAGTCTTAAAATGATTTCTAGTGACTAATCTGGACCCAGATTTAAAAATTTCCAGATCCAAGAAGGTCACCTGCTCCGAGGAGACCGTCCAGGTCAGGACAATACCCTTAGCATTGGAGTTAAGTCTATTCATAAACAACTCCAATGAAGGTAAGTCACCCTCCAAATCATCACCAGATCGTCAATATATCTGCGGTAGCAGAGTAACTGAGGCGGCGTGTCCTGGAAAACCACGTCTCGCTCCCAGTGGGCCATAAACAAATTGGCCACACTGGGAGCGAAACGGGCTCCCATCGCAACACCGCACCGCTGGAGAAAAAATTCCTTATTGAACCCTCCAGGGGGTCCTCCCCTGTCCTAAAAAATGTTGTTGATTTGTGGATTAAGAAAGTGAGGGATTCACAGTGTATCCAGCGAGGTATTATCTCGCTGGAGCAACGCAATGATATTGTGATTTGCCCGGCTGACAAGGGGGGGGCCTAGTGGTCCTCAGCAAGACCTACTATTATGAGGAGATGTGTAGGTTGCTGGGTGATCACAGTACCTACCTCTTGTTGCGGGGTGACCCCATGGTGAAGTACAAGAATGAACTTCATTTGTTGATAGAAGAGGGCAAGGAATCAGGTGTCCTCAACAAAAAGGAGGCTGCATATCTAGATCCTTATTATTGTCGGACCCCGATAATCTATTTTTTGCCCAAGTTACACAAAGACGCTGAAAGACCCCCAGGTCGTTCAATAGTAAATGGAATTGATTCCGTTACATCCCGGCTGGGACAATACTTGGATGTTTTTTTACAACCGTTGGTCTGTAAGGTTCCCGCTTATTTGCGGGATACTAAGCAGATTATTCAAATCTTGAATTCCATTCCCTGCACAGACAACACTATACTAGTGACCGCTGATGTGGGATCTTTGTATACCATAATTGGGCATGATGCAGCTTTGGCATCAGTTGCATGGGCTTTGGAGGCCACTGATTTGAAACCAGAACATATATGTTTCCTTTTAAACAGTTTGAGATTTTGCTTGGAGAGCAATTACTTTTGGTTCAATAAGGAATTTTTTCTCCAGCGGTGCGGTGTTGCGATGGGAGCCCGTTTCGCTCCCAGTGTGGCCAATTTGTTTATGGCCCACTGGGAGCGAGACGTGGTTTTCCAGGACACGCCGCCTCAGTTACTCTGCTACTGCAGATATATTGACGATCTGGTGATGATTTGGGAGGGTGACTTACCTTCATTGGAGTTGTTTATGAATAGACTTAACTCCAATGCTAAGGGTATTGTCCTGACCTGGACGGTCTCCTCGGAGCAGGTGACCTTCATGGATCTGGAAATTTTGAAATCTGGGTCCAATTTAGTCACTAGAAATCATTTTAAGACTGTAGACAGAAATGGGTATATCCCTTTAACAAGCTGCCACCATCGATTGTGGCTGTGTAATATTCCTCGTGGCCAGTTTGTAAGGCTGCGTAGGAATTGTGCATTAGAATCTGACTACACAGTGCAGTCTCAGGAATTAGCCGCTAGATTTGTAGCTAAAAGCTACTCTATGCCTGTGATCAAGGAGGAGATCGAAAAAGTCAGGAATACTGATCGGAGTTTGACCATAAAGGATAGACCTCCTAATGTTGATTCAGAAGTAGTCAATTATAAAATGTCATTAGATTATAACATACAACACAAAAAGTTTGAAAAAATAGTAGCCAAACACTGGCCTGTCCTGAAAGGGGATGTGGTTCTTGGCCCTGTTCTCCCTGAGCGCCCTCAATTTGTGTACAGGAAGGCCCCCTCTCTCAGGGACCGCTTGGCTCCAGGAGTGATTGACTCGCCAGTTATTCCTCGACCAAAACTTTTTAACTTTTTGTCAGGTTTCTATGCTTGCGGCAGATGTGCGACTTGCAAACATGCTAAATTTAACATCAAAAAACGCAAGTCCTTTGTTTCTAGTGTTACTGGAACCGAATATCCAATTAAGGAGTTGATCACCTGCTCGACTGTGGGCGTGGTCTATATGCTCGAGTGCCAATGCGGATTGCAATATGTTGGGCGCACCTCACGTGAGTTACACGTGAGGGTGGGAGAACATATTAGCAATATTCGGCGTGGTATTCGAAACCATAGTGTATCTAAGCATTTCAGGGAATGCCACCATAGGGACCCTAAAGGTCTCAAATTTTGGGGCATCGAAAAGGTCACCAAGCACTGGAGAGGTGGGCACTATATCCGGCAACTTAGCCGTCGGGAGTCTTTCTGGATATACGAAACAAAAGTTGCCTCCCCGGTTGGCCTTAACGTTGAGTTCAATCTCAATTGTTTTATTTCCAATCGTTAGTAATAATAATTTTTGCATTTTGACTATTAATTAACTTATTCTGTGTATTGGGGAATTTTATATATTTTTATATAAATTTTATATGAATTTTTTATACATTATTCATATATTTTTATTTTACATACTGTATATTATTAATATTATATATTGGTACTGATGGAATGTTGTATTATCAACTAATATTAATACTTATGTACTATGCTGCATGATAGTGAAAATATTTTTGCTATGCAAAGTAGTGATTGAATGTTTATGGCGTCATTCATAATATTTATCATTTTTATATGTTAATGAGGAGGCGACCGTGGCTGACGTCATGTAATATAATTTAATGACCTTGTTTAATGGATATTGTATCTGCCGGTCTTCTTTAATGTTGACCATTTGTTTTTTCCTGTTTGCTTGGCAATGTGCTAAGTTTTGCCAGCTGTCTTCTATTTAAGAGACACTAGATGGCGCAGGTAGGCAGGTCTCTATTGTTGTGTTATGTTGCTATGGCAACGACACACTATTTAAAACACTGCGGGATGTGCACGCTGATCTCTCCGCCCCATGCTGATGAAGTCCCGCCTACTGGGACGTAACGTACGAAGGGGGAGGAGTCACGTGACGTCACCCGCGCTCGCCGCCTCACACGCTGATCTGTGAACTGATTGTGGATTCGGAAGCCTGGAGCTCCGTGACATGCTTTTATGCTTTACACTCGGCTATGAGTGCCATCTATTGTGAGTTCATTTTATGTTGTTTTTAATAAAATTGAGTTTGGTATACAGAGAGCACTAGTCTGTCCCCTCTCTTGTTTGCATATATCTCCCTGTGGATTCGGAAACTGGCAGAGCTGTTGTGCTGCTGCTTGCTGTTTGCCTATTGGGATCTGGAAGTGCTTTGCTCATACCTTGGAGGTATAATATGCTATGTGACCTAGCCATGGTCGAATGGCTGAGGTGAGAGGCCATCTATTTACATTGGTGGAGGATCTTTTTCCTGTGGATCACTGATCTTCGATTTACTGCACTCAGTCACTTTTATATTGGAGCACTTTTTGGATTTATTTTCACTTGTGCACTTTATGGACTTCTTTTGATATTTATTAATTAATATTTGTATTGTTTATTATTTCATCTGCGTTGCACTATCTGTTACACTTTGTGGGTACCATTATGCCAGAAGTGGTTATGCTCCATAGCAAAATCGAATAACTCCATCACAAATCTACAGTGTGTATTAGTTAAAGGGGAATTCTGTGACAAAAAATATTGAACCGCTTCATGCCCTAGATGGTGGGAGATGGACGTATACAATGATGCCACATCTGCTGTGACCAGCATATAGGTGGGTTTCCACTCAATGTTGTCAAGAAGATTTATGACATGTTTAGTGTCTTTTAGAAAGGAGGGGGTGCCCATCACCAGTGGTTGCAAGTAAAAATCAATATACTTGCCTATTGAGGTTATGGAGTCAATACCACTGATGATGGGCCTCCCCGGAGGGTTTAACAGGGTTTTGTGTATTTTTGGTAAAATATACATCACCGGTAGCCTTGGTGCTAGAGGGATTAGATCAAGGATCCCCACACTACGGCCCTCCAGCTGTTGCGGAACTACACATCCCATGAGGCATTGCAAGACTCTGACATTCACAGACTTGACTAGGCATGATGGGAATTGTAGTTCCTGAACAACTGGAGGGCCGTAGTTTGAAGACCCCTGGATTAGATGTTCTTTTTCTTTTTGGTTAAGGATACCCATATCATAACCCTTCAAAATGAGAGCTTTCAACTTTCGTTTGAAGGGTATAATAGGGTTCATAGGGAGGATTGAGTAGGTTTCAGAGTCTGATAGAATTCTCGTCATCTCTGCTAGGTAAGAGGTTTTGTCAAGAATGACAATGGCCCCCCCCCCCCCTTATCTGCAGGGCGTACTACAATGTCCTTCCTTTCACACAGAGATTCCATTCCTATTTTTAAATTGGGATGGGGTTGAACGGGTTTGACCCTTAGTTCTTCGAGATCTTTCAGTAGTAGATCTCGAAAGACATTTAAATTTGGAGCCTGGGTGCTAGCTGGATTAAACAGAGAGGCATTAGCCATCCCTGAGTGCATAACCACAGGATTGTTTCTGAGTAATTGTCTAGCAGGGTTGCTTAGGATGTATCTCTTTATATTAAAGCGGATGTGCCATGGGGAAAAAATATTAAAAGCCAGCAGCTACAAATACTGCAGCTGCTGACTTTTAATATTAGGACACTTACCTGTCCTGGAGTCCAGCGCTGATCGCAGCAGAGCACGAGCGATCGCTCGTCTCTCTGCTGCTCCCCCCGCCATCCACGCTGAGGGAACCAGGAAGTGAAGCGCTGCGGCTTCACTGCCCGGTTCCCTACGGCGCATGCGCGAGTCGCGCTGTGCCCGCCGATTGGCTCACACGCTGTGTGCTGGGAGCCGAGTGTTCCCAGCACACAACGGGCGACAGACGGGAAGTCAGAAAAACCCGTCTTTTGCCCGTAGCGTGTGGCCGGAAGTGGGTGCAAATACCTGTCTTTAGACAGGTATCTGCACCCCCCTCCCCCCTGAAAGGTGTCAAATGTGACATCGGAGGGGGGGAGGGTTCCGATCAGCGGGACTCCACTTTAGGGTGGAGAACCACTTTAAGTTTACAAGTGAATTTCTGTATATCAACAAATGTCTGAAACTTGTTCAGATTCCGTGATGGAACAAATTTCCAACCCTTGTTCAGAGTTGTCAACTCATCCGTAGTGAGTTGCTGTGAGCTAAGGTTAATGATACCGTTATTCACTAGGTCCTCCTCTGCCTGTTTGGGGTGTAGTTTCCTCCCCCCTCTGCACCCTCTCTTGCGTCCCCATTTCGTTTGTTTTGGTTTCGGGTGGCTGGCTGAAAATCCCAAGCAGAGAGATTTGTCCCATGCTCATTTTGACGTGAGCGGGACAGCTCGTGACTGTCGCCAGCATTCAGAGACCTTCCCTGGGTTTCACTCATTAAGGGCGCAAATCTATTATTAACCACATTGACATGACCATTGGAATTGTCATTCCTGGTGTGGGGGTAGGCTCCTTGGTTGGAGTAGTCAGTTCTCTCTGAACGATGTCTCCAAGTCGGCGATTAGGGCGGGGGAGATTATTTCTACCATTTCCTCCGCTCCTGGTATTAGGGTAATGTTGGGGACCCCTTCTACCGGAACCAGGGGTTTGTGAGCATATTGTGTCCCATGTCCGATTGGAGTCATCCCCAGGTTCAGGTCCCCTTTGATCAGTAACAGCTGGTTGTGATCCTGCTGTATTTCCATTTGATGAAGGGGGAGCAGTAGTGACCTCTTCCACTTTATAGTCCTTCAAATCCCTAATGTATTTTTTCTTTTTCTTTATTTTTTGTTCCATTTCCTCCTTAATCAAAATGGCTTTTAGCGCATCTGATTCATGTGAGTAATCAGGATCCGATTTATAAGGGGTAAGTTTGTTTTTGATGATATCAATCTCATAATCTAGCGTAGCAAGCTTTCTTTTTTTCTTTGCTATGAGGAATTGTAAAAAGTTAACCCCTGCCTCATTGAAGTATTTAAACCATTCGGCTAATTCACTGTCATCTTTTTGGGGATTAACCTCCCATCTAAGACTCCGAGGGACCATGTCAGCTTTGACATATTCCTCTAAATATGCTATATCCCAACGGGTATGAAGTTTAATGACAGTGAGATTTTTTAGTTTAAAGAAACAACCAGTCAGATCGTCTCTGGGGTCATCACTACCATCAAAAACTTCTGCAGTGTTAAGGGCAAGTTGTGATCTGTAATCAAAGATATCCATTATGGATGCACCAGCAGCAAATCTGGTATATCAAAAATAAAAATGTGTAAAAGGAAGGGAAAGGGGGATGGGAAAAATTTGCGCTTAGTGATTTTTTTTATATATTAGTGAAACAATTAAGATAAGGTCCTGGGAGGGACGTCCTGCTGCTAAACACTACAACTTAGATATAAAGTGTGAAGAAAAATGTGCATAAACAGTGTAGCGCTGGACAACAGCATATACCTTATAAATCAATATATAAAACAACAAGTATAAACAGTGTTAAACTATAAGTGATAAAAAATCATTTGAAACTTAATTCAATAGATGAATTAATGAATTCATTCAATTTTTTGTCACAGAATTCCCCTTTAACTAATACCCACTGTAGATTTGTGATGGAGTTACTCGATTTTGCTATGGAGCAGAACCACTTCTGGCATAATGGTACCCACTACAGACAAAGGGTGTGGCCATGGGGGCCAAATTTGCCCCCAGTATGGCCAACCTTTTTATGTCCAAGTGGGAGGAGGACATTATACTCCTTGATAGATCACCAAATCTCATTTTCTGGAGAAGATTTATCGATGACATTTTGTGTATTTGGGATGGCGATGGGGGCTCGGGTTGATTCATTCATCTCCATCCTTAATTCCAACGATAGGGGGTATTGTCCTGACCCACGAAAAAAGCTCTAGCAAGATTCACTTCTTGGACCTAGATATTTCTATCGTTGAGGGCAGGATTGTCACATCAAAATGTTTTAAACCCACAGATAGAAATGGTTACATATCACTCGATTCATGTCACCATCCTTCATGGTTAAAAGCGGTCCCTAAGGGTCAATTTTTGCGTCTCAGACGAAATTGCACGGACCTCAATGAATTCTACAGAGAAGCAGAGATTCTAAAATCCAGATTTCTAGCTAAAGGCTATGATGGGGCAAACCTTGATCTCACTATCAGAGAAGTGGGCCATAGAGATCTTTGCAGCCTCTTGGTTGACAAACCACCAGAGGCCATCATTAGGGAAGCTTTTGGCCTGGCTTTTAGAACAACCTTTTTAAGCCAGCACTGGGCCATTAAAAGAATCATCAAAAAGCACTGGCCAGTCATCAAGAATGACAGGATTCTGGGCCCTCTTCTAACTACTAACCCTAGAGTTCTCTTTAGGGGTGCCCCAAACCTCAGACACTCATTGGCACCCAATGTGTTAGATATTCCGTCCCAACCTATGTTTTTTGGTGACTTTAAGGGCTTTTACCCCTGCAAAAAGTGCAGGGCCTGCAAAATCAATGCCCTTCAAGGAAGACGATACACTGATTTTACTTCTACAGGCACTGGTAAAACCTACCCAATTAAAACGTTCATAACCTGTAGTACTAAATGCGTAGTATACCTTCTAAGGTGCCCCTGTGGGTTGGAATATGTGGGACGCACTAGAGCTGCACGATTCTGGCCAAAATGAGAATCACGATTTTTTTGCTTAGAATGAAGATCACGATTCTCTCGCGGCGTAAAATCTTTTACATTTATACAAAAAAAATGGGCTAACTTTACTGGCTAGTTTTTTTTAAATTCATTAAAGTAATTTTTTCCCAAAAAATTGCATCTAAAAAGACCGCTGCGCAAATACAGTGCAACATAAAATATTGCAACAACCGCCATTTTATTCTCTAGGGTCTCTACTAAAAAAATATATGTTTGGGGGTTCTAAGTAATTTTCTAGCAAAAAAAAATAATGATTTTAACTTGAAAAGAGCTGTCAGAAAAAGGTTTGGTGTTTAAGTGGTTAAACGTTCCCCAATTTACATACAGAAGTTTATTCCTTTGAAGTGATACAATGTTTAGACTTAACTTTCCACTGATTAAGAATGTTTTTAAACTTGGTAGGCTGCCCAGACTTGGCAGATTGCCCAGACTGACTTTTGGCCGAGAGCAGACAGTCAATTCTTTGCATACCAAAGTGCAGAGAGGAAATTATTTTCATGTCAAAGATCGTGAAACCCTGTGTCAAGAATTGCAACGGGAAAAAGATCGCGATAACGATTCTTGATTAATTGTGCAGCTCTAGGACGCACCACGCGTAAAGTACAGGTCAGATGGGGGGAACACATCACCAATATCCTGGCAGGATTTGACAAACATAATGTGTCCAAGCATTACGACTTAAAACACAGCAAGGACCCCAAGGGGAATGTTTTCATAGCCTTGGAGAAATATGTTCCCCATTGGAGAGGTAGTAATAGCAAACGATCAATCTCCAGGGCCGAAACAAACTGGATACATAAGTTGGGATGTCATGTACCTGGGGGACTCAACGTTGAGTGGGACATCAACTGCTTCATCCACAACAGCTGAGGGTCTCACTCACGTTTGAGTCAACCCCTAAAACCAGGTTTTATTTCATTTTCTACTCTTTTATATTTGTATTATATTAATGTTTTTAAATGTTTTATAGTCTTTATTGTACTTTTACCACTATATGGCATTTGGGTTGTTTACTCTATTTTGTGTTTATTTATACCCCCATATATGCATTTTTATGCTTATATTTTTTATACTCATATTTTTATGCTTATATTCTGCTCAAAAAGAGTATTAAATATCCACACTTATGCTGGAACTGTTCACTAAGCTATAAAGCTTAATTCCACAACTAGGAATATACCTATAACATTAGGACCAATGGGAATCCTTTGGTTTACTGTTTTTCTTTAAGCGGTAATACCCCTTTTTAACCACAAGATGGCACAATGATTTCCATTTATAATTGAGTGGACATATCAGCTTATTATTCTTTGAGCGGTAATACGCTTTTTTACCACAAGATGGCATGATGATTTCCAGTCATAATAAAGGGGTTATATCAGCCTATACTATGCTCCGTTTCACTCCCGCCTCCATCCAATGAGTTAGTCCCACTCATTCTTTGGGCTGTTAAATAGCGTGTGCACATTGGCGTACGTGTGCCCCTGATGATGTCATTACGACGAAACGATCGTCGGGCAGACACACTCGCATTGCGCATGCGCTAAACGGCCTTAGGCGGTCTGACATTCATACGGAGCTTTTTTATCCTTGCAAGGACTTTTGTACTACTCTCTATGAATGAGAGTATTTTTATGCTGTTCAACTTTTATCCTTTAAATAAATCCCCTCGTTTTTTTACGCCTACACTATGGGATTGTCATTTTCTTTTTCCCTACATGGTGTTTGTTAAACACATGCTCACACACATCAATGCAAGTTCTATCTGGAAGCAGTGGTTAACCCTATGAGGAGCTGTGGATTTCACCTTCTAACTTGTGGAGAGATGTGGATTCGTTACTGACACCTGAAAGGATCACAACCTCCTGCTATGCCTGTTTAGACTGCTCCTGAAGGGGATCAGTCACAGGCTTTCTGGTAAGCCTTCATTCTTAGTGGTGTTGGGTCACTGATGTCTGAATCTCCCTCCTTTCTCACCTGTGGATCTCCTAATTGGACTTTTTAGTGCTTGCATTTTTCATCATCTGAAAAGGAGTTATTACTCCCTGCTCTCTTCTGTGGACTCTATTTGTTTTGCACCTCATATGCTGAATTGGTCACTTCAATTTACACTGTTTTATTATCATATTATCTGTTGAGATATATACAGGTATTTTGACACTTATCGCTCAATACTATATTGTTGGCACAGTGTTACAATAACCAATGCATTTTTAAATTTTGTGCACTCATATATTGAATTAAAGCGGTAGTTCACCCCCCCCCCCCCCGACACGATTTTACCATCGAGACAGGCATTGTAGCGCGAGCTACAGTATGCTTGTCCCGATTTTTTTAACCCCGGACTCACCTTGTAATCGGACATCGTAGATTTCGGCTCCCGCGGGGAATGGGCGTGCCTATGGAGAGGGAGGATGATTGACGGCCGGCCCTGGCACGTCACTCTCCCCGAAGACAGCCGGAGTAGGTCTCGGCTCTTCACGGCGCCTGCGCACAGGCTATGCGCACGCGTCGTGAAGAGCCAAGCCTATTTCGGCTATTTCCGGAGAAGCGTGACGCGCCAGAGTCGGCCGTCAATCATCCTCCGTCTCCATAGGCACGCCCATTCCCCGTACAAGGTGAGTACGGGGGTAAAAAATTCGGGACAGGCATACTGTAGCTCGCGCTACAATGCCTGATTTTATGGTAAAAGAAAAAAAAAATTTTTTTTCCGTCGATAGGGTGAACCCCCGCTTTAAGTTTAAATGCTTTGTTTTGCACCTCATTTGCTGAATTGGTCGCTTTAATTTACACTGTTTTATTATCATATTATCTGTTGAGATTTATACAGGTATTTTGACACTTGTCGTTCAGTGTTACATTGTTTGCACAGTGTTACAATAACCAATGCATTTATAGAGATTTTGCGCACTCATCTATTGAATTAAGTTTCAAATGATTTTTTATCACTTACTGTTTATACTTGTTGTTTTATATATTGATTTATAAGGTATATGCTGTTGTCCAGCGCTACACTGTTTTTGCACGTCATTCAGTAACTGCCTGCCCAGATCGGAGATAAAGGCATATAGTGTACCGAGAGTCTTTAGGATTCAGGCATTGAATTTACCAACAAAAATAGGTGCAGTTATTTATTTTTTTTGTCAAAAAAAGTTGAACTTGGCTTTTAACCGCTCATGCTTTAGACCAGTGTTTCTCAACTCCAGTCCTCGGGGCGCACCAACAGGTCTTGTTTTCAGGCTTTCCATTATTGTGCACAGGTGATTTTATCAGTTTCACTGCCTTAGTAATTACCACAGCAGTTTGATCTGAGGGAAATCCTGAAAACATGACCTGTTGGTGCGCCCCGAGGACTGGAATTGAGAAACACTGCTTTAGACATACTACATACATCCAAAAAGAGCTTAACTAGTTAAAATACTCATATTTATGGAAATCCCCATCGATGATCAGACAATGACAACCATACCAAGGACATTATGCTGATGGAAGACTTGACCAGCTCAATAAAAGGGCACAACCAACACATTTCCAAAACACTTGGTACTACTGCTTGATGTTCTTGTGTACAGGTGAATATAAGAAATTGCTTTCTTGAGTTCTACTTTCTTCCGCTGAGCATACATTTAATGTGTTAGGAGAAGAGCTTAATTTTTACATAAGTATGACCTTTTAGTTATCGGGGTGCTTTCTGGTTTCGGAGATGGTTTACCTATCTGCTGATTTAAACCCGTCTCTTTCCCTAACTACACCTAAAAACAACCTAGTTGATAGGGGTTTCAAAAATCCCTGTTAACATGTTTGGGGTCGCACTTACCCCTAATACTTTTCTTACCATATATTTTTAAATTGTAAGGTTTTGGTGTACAGCATGATTTACTTACACCAGCTATACAATTTGAAATCTGCCACACTCTAGCTCTAGTTTTTGCGCTTTTTAACCCCCTCTAGCGGCCAGAGAGTTAAAAGCGCCACTGCCCATTGAAAGAAGCTTCTTGCAAGACTTTTTTTGATGTCCTGCTTGTTACTAGCATACCTTGTTTTGTACTACTTATTCTAGTTGGTTGTACCCAGATTTTGCTGTAGTTACCCCTCCTGCCCCTGTATATGCACCACTTGATATCATTCATGCTGTATACTGGTCGAGGTCTTTTAAAAAAAAAAAGAAAAAAGTGGGGGGGCGCGGAGGAGGTAGGAGGATGCATATAGCTATACTCTTTCAGCAAAAAAATTCCAGCGTAAAAATTGTCAGTTTTGGAGCATATTTACAAGTGTATGGCCATAACTTATTTACTCTGGCCTCTAGAAATAGTTTTCATTTATGTGCATAAATTATGCTAGAAAGCTCCTCTTTGAACATAGGTTTAGAGCATTTTTTTTTTTTAAATGCACCCGTCCTGTGCTCTAAAATACGAGCCTAAAACAGCAATGTGCACTGGCTGAAATAAAGCTGTAGAAGCATAAAAATGTTTTAATTAACAGCCCTTTCACACTGCCAGCATAGGGGCCTCGTCAGTAAAGTACCGCTTTACCGTCGTTTTTGCGCTTTTTTTTTTTAAAAATTCCCGCTAGCGGCCAAAAGTTAAAAGCACAGCGCAGCAGCCCAGTGTGAAAGCACTCTGGCATTGCAGATTAGCCTTTTTTTTCCCCCAGGCGCTATTGTTAGCGATAAAACGCCTGAAAAACACCAGTGTGAAAAGGGTCTTAAAGTGATGATTTTTTTCTGCCAGTGTGTAGGAGGCTTCATATACTCACAAGCAAACATTTATCTGCTAATTGGATTTCTTGCAGGGTCAACAGGAGTATTATTAAAACACCTTCAGGGGCATATTTAGCAGACCAAAAACATAATAAAAATTTAGGGTCATTGTTAGAGTTTACATACTCCAACACGTATATGTAACATTAAAGCAGGCCATACACGGTCGAATTTCGAACAAATTTTATTTTCAAAATCAGAAAGTTAATTTTTGTGATGCCACCATTGATTTTCGAAATTCGGCCGACCAAGCCATCATGTTGCTACAGAAAATAATTTTCGTGGCTGGTTATATTCTTTTTCCTCTGGGAATTTTTTTTTCCTTACACATGTGCATTTTTTTTTCTATTACATTTCTCGCACGATCCTCCCATCACCGATTAGAAAATAGTTTGTTTTTCAAAAAATTTCCAACATGTCCGAGTCCTCAAATTTAATTTCTGCACGAAAATCGGCTGTTGCTGCAGCCCACTAACGGTGCGAAATTCGTACGAAAATTATTTGATACGTTTTTCGAAAGAAAATTTGAAATTCGAACTGTGTATGGCCGGCTTTAGGAGCCATGTCTGTGGCCAGAGGCAGCTACTGGCAAGAATCGAATTAAAAAGCTGTGCGAACAGCTGCAGCTGTCAGAAGTGTACTCTATAGAAATCAATGGCCAGCACCGCCACCGTTTACCTGCAACCATTCATCTGTACACTTATATGTGTATAGAGACTCTGACCGACCTTGGACACAGCTAATCAGCCAGTTTTGTATGCAGTCATATCAGAGTTTGCGGAGTTTAGAGGCACTGAATGCAGCAAACAATTTTGCAGATAAAAAGATTTTGACTACAGTCACAAGGCAGTAACATTTAAATTATTAAAACCACATGCAAACTACTGCATCTACATTAACCAGCCCTTAGGACATATACAGCAGCCTTGGCCTAAGCGATTATATTAGGATCACTGCTGCAGCCATTAACCACTTAAGCCCCGGACCATATTGCTGCCTAAAGACCCAAGGTGTTTTTACAGTTTGGGACTGCGTCGCTTTAACAGACAATTGCGCGGTCGTGCGACGTGGCTCCCAAACAAAATTGGCGTCCTTTTTTTCCCCACAAATAGAGGTTTCTTTTGGTGGTATTTGATCACCTCGGCGGTTTTTATTTTTTGCGCTATAAACAAAAATAGAGCGACAATTTTGAAAAAAAATGCAATATTTTTTACTTTTTGCTATAATAAATATCCCCCAAAAACATATATAAAAAAAAAAAAAATTTCCTCAGTTTAGGCCGATACGTATTCTTCTACCTATTTTTGGTAAAAAAAAAAAAAAAAAAAAAAAAAAAAAATCGCAATAAGCGTTTATCGATTGGTTTGCGCAAAATTTATAGCGTTTACAAATTAGGGGATAGTTTTATTGCATTTTTATTCATTTTTTTTTTTTACTACTAATGGCGGCGATCAGCGATTTTTTTCGTGACTGCGACATTATGGCGGACACTTTTGACACATTTTTGGGATTTTTGTCATTTTCACAGCAAAAAATGCATTTAAATTGCATTCTTTATTGTGAAAATGACAGTTGCAGTTTGGGAGTTAACCACAGGTGGCGCTGTAGGATTTGGTGTACACTGTGTGTGTGTGTGTGTGTGTGTGTGTGTGTGTGTGTTTACAACAGTAGGGGGGTGTGGCTGTAGGAATGAAGTCATTGATCGTGTCTTCCCTATAAAGGCGATGACGCGATCGATGCGCCGACACAGTGAAGCACGGGGAAGCCGTGTTTACACACGGCTCTCCCCGTTCTTCAGCTCCAGGGAGCGATCGCGACGGAGCGGCTATAAACAAATAGCTGCAGCCGTCGTCCCGGATCGCTCCCCGAGGGGACCCGACCGCCGCAAGTCGCGGGGGGGGTCCCGATCGGACCCCCCCACCCACGTCTAGGCAGGGACGTACAGGTACGCCAATGTGCCTGTACATGCCATTCTGCCGACGTATATGTACATGCGGCGGTCGGGAAGTGGTTAACCAAGTATCGATCTTTAAAGCTGGCATTGGCCTTTCATTAAAAAGTGATCCAAGTGGCGCTACAGCCACCCGATGACTTTTTCAAGGTGCAGAACTGTCGAGCCAGAACTGCCACATCCTTTCCTTACCCTCCTCTGATAAATTAATTCATCACTTCTATTTTTTTTACTAACTGTTAGTGGCTGGACAAGCATCCAATTATTATTATTATAAAATACAGGATTTATATAGCGCCAACAGTTTGCGCAGCGCTTTACATCCAATCAAACCGATCTCAGTTTGAGCAGATGTTTGAGGGCATAGAAAAGACCAGGGGGTCTAATAGAGTACCAGTCACTGCCAATGCTATCACAAGGGGTGTTGTTCATCCTTTGTGATAGCAACAGTTAAAAATTGATTGTTTAGTACATTGGGGGGAAAAATAAAAATACAAAAATAAAACGGAGAAAGAAATTAGGCTTTGATAACTCTTGAAAAATTCTAGTTTTCTGGCTTCTGCATTTTGTAGTCTGGCCAGGAACAAGTCAGAAGGGCAAGGTGGATCCACAGCTACCCAAATACAACGACTGATCTAAAAGGATATGCACAGGACCCAGGTATCATTCCCAAAAGCCACAATGGCAGTTCAGTTAACAGATTACACAGAACACATCTGGGGAGACCAAGCTCCACCCACAATCAGGTAATTATAGAATTACCACCCTCTTACCCAGAACAGGGACGCAGTTATACAGTCATTCCCCATACACTTTATTCACAGAAGTGGAACTACAATAATGATAAATGTCACAAAGTGGTCAGAATCAGGCCGGAGTCAGACAAAACTCCCAAAAAAATGAATCTTTTTTTTTCCCCATCTCCGAACAGTCTACCACATGGCTGGAATAACTTGTGTGTCCTCTGCCAATCTGCTACCTCCAATGCTGCTGCTGGGAGGAGTGCGCACTTCCACAAGCGTCTGCCATTTTCAGAGTCTCGATATCTGCACGTCTCGCAATGCCGTTCGAGGCACTTCAGGCTTTAATTTCAGCAGATGTGTTGTAGATTGAGTCTGAATTCTCAGAGACCAGCTCCTCTGCGAAGACAAAGACAACAAAAATGACAATGCGGAAGGCATCACGCTCCAACAATCCCCATTAAAAAAAAAAAAAAAAAACCCACACACGGTTACCATCCACATATTTAAGTCACACTATTTTAATCTTTTTTCTGAAAAACACAAATCTTGAAAAATTCAACTTCACCTCCCGATTCTGTGTAATGTTAGTGAGAGGCTGTGGGAGTTAGGTTTACCAGGATTAACCCTTGCTCTTCTGAGCGGGTAGATACAATTTGTAAACTATAGGTGCACACTGTCCTAATAAAAGGGTTAAAAATCCTAAAGGCATGCGCGATACATTAGATGTAAATGCATTGAAAAAAAAAAAAAAAATGATTTTTTGGCTTTACCTGGCAGAACACATTTCCACAATCCATACGTTTTTCCCACTGCTGTCTGCCAGAGGCGTAATGTACCGTCTTCTGATCCGCTGGCGTACAGTTCCCCGTCTGGGCTGAAGCGCACACAATGGACTGGACCGAAGTGACCTTTGTAGGATTCTGCAAGGAATAATATCACTGAGCAAATCTGCCAACCCAATACCACCAAGCAGGAAATTACTGACTTTCTGGGAACCCCAAAAACAGCTCGATACACATCAAATAAAGAAACTCTAGAAGAGTGCCACACAGACCAACCCCTTCTAGAACCCCTAATATCACTGAGCAGAAGACAGCCTCTCCTTTGCAAGAAGCCCAACATAACCAAGCAGAAACCTACCTACACCCTGCAGGAAACCCAACAGTCCAATACACATTGGACAAGGTGGAGCTTTGGAAAGTGCAGCACATGCTCTTACCACCATCCCCTGAGATGACAAGCAGCTTGTCAAACTCCACTAACTTCTGAGGAGTTTTCAATTCTATATAACATTACTCACTGAAAATGCTAGTTCTGACTTGTTATGAGCAAGTGTATTCACTGTTGCAAGGTGCAGAGCTTTCCCCTGAGCAGCTTTGTGAAGTACTAGAAGTGGCGATTCTTTACTGTCAGAGCCCAATTCAGAGAGTGCATGCGGTGATCAGAACAATGGTGCATACCCAGCTCCTCTCCACTGCTGTAGTCGTACTTGTACAGCTTGAAGTCATCTCCTCCTGCCACAATACAGTCTCTCTCTGGATGGAGCGATGCAGAATGGATGGAGGCCGGAGCTTCAAACGACTTGATCAGCTCAAGACTAGGAAGGAAACAGATTTAAAAGTTAACATTTCCAGGAGTATTGTCGCATGTTTGCTGGCAGGCCAAGTTCAACAAGCATTTTTTTTTTTTTTAAATGTAGCCATCAGCCCAGTTACATGACCAATATTCTCCAGGACATATGGCTTTCATGGATATCTTCTATGAAAAACCCAGACATTTTTCTTCAATTTTTTTTTTTTACCAATGCAGCATTTACATTTGTGAAGCCTCATAAAATTATCCCAAAATATAGTCAACAACCCTCAATTAAAATTACACATCCCAATCAGGTTAAAGCGTTAAAAAAAAAAAAAAAAAAAAAGCCAGGACCTCCTATGGCTGTTCCTGGCTTAGCTCCGGTAGATGGTAATCTACTGGATTTCAATACTTAGTACATTTATGTTTTGAAGCTTATTGTGGAATCAGAGTTTCATGACTGTGAAGTGTCCATAGGTGATGGCTATGTTCATGTATATATATATATATATATATATATAAAAAAAAAAAAAGTACAGTGAATACATACATTGACTATAATGCTCTGGCATTTTGTACTGTTTTTTTTATCCCTTATATAAAGTTTTGAGATAAAATAAATAAAAAAAATATATATATATATATATATAATAAAATAAGAGTCAGAAGAAATTCTACATATAACAGATCATCTGCAGCAGGGATAATTCTGCAGTGTGCCCCTCCTTGTCAAGGGGCAATGACACAAAACAGATTATCCACAGTGTGTCTTTACACTCACAGCTCTTCACATACCTGGATGTATTGTACAGCGCTATAGTTCTGCCATATGTGATTAGCAGCGTATCCACATCTGGAATGTACTCCATACTGCTGACCGATAAATTAAAGTTAAGCGTTTTTATCTCTGTCATGCTGGCTCGGTCCCACAACCTGCAATGACAAGAGCAGAAAGGTTATATCGACAGCATCAGAGGTGGAGAGCATCTAGACTGACGATTAAGAGAGCCAAACCCAACAAATTCCACAGACCAACCCGTATGAATATACGCATTGTGGGCTCCACAGATCAGATCTCGATGCAAGACTGCAGAGTATACTAGAGCCTAAAAGGCTAAAGCCAACTTACAAACCATTTTACAACTACATTTAGGGTGTAACATGGTGCCAAGCTGACACAACCGCGTCCCCCCATGACAGTGTGCATGGGTTCTCTTGCATAACAGCTGTCACATTTAACCTTTGTGTAGTTCATGCAGCGTCCAGCAGGGAGAGCCACGCCTCCAATGACTGCAGCACCAGATTATAGCTTACCTCACAGTTTTATCATCAGCTGCAGAGATGATCTGCCTTTCATTGTTATACCACAAAGCCTTCTTAATAGCCGATGTGTGACCCCCAATTTGCTCAGGATCTACGAGAAAAGGTAGAAGTGTCAGTTTTAGTGTGTCTCCATTCCCTCCGGCCCAACATAGTGATTGTCTGTCTGTAAACAATCTGTACACAGTGAGAAAGACATTCAGAAAGGAAACCACAATGGAGATCTGACCATCAGAGCTGCCATTCACCACCTACCCCTTCACCAAACAATACAGAGGAAATCGGTACACCGCCACCACCCACATCACACCTACCAGCTTCCGGCTTGTTGAGGTCATAAATGCGCAAAAGCTTGTCTTGTCCTGCTGTCAGAAGATGAACGCTGTCCTAAAATAGAAGGCATTAAGATCGTAAGCTCTGGCGACCACCCCTTATATACCCCCTAAACATGTTCTATATTCATGCATTCCCTGTGTAACCTACTAAAAAGTGCCCTGAACACAGCACTAATAAGAAAATTTACCACCTAACAGTAAAACTTTTATAGACATGACAGATGCATTTACCTCGGTGAAGTTCACACTCTTTACAATGTGCTTGTGAGCCAAAGTGAACAACTCGTCCCCTGTGACTGCATCCCAGACTTTCCTGGAAGAGAGGACAGGAGAGTCAGTGGAAATAAAATAATTAATATTAATACCCAAGACAAAGCTAGGTGTGTGAGATTTTGATTCAGGATTTACATAGCACCAACAGTTTGCGCAACATGAGTGTACAGTTACAATTAGGGCCGAAACAACTAATCGATTTATGAAAATTGTAATCGATTAATCGGCCAGTAACATAATGGGGTTAAAACAACTAAAAATAGAGAAAAATGTAATTGCGCTAAACCAAAAGTGGTATTCCTATTAAGAAAACACATGTGCGGGGCATAAAGCCCAGTGTAAATCAAATATGCCTGATAATATATTAACAACAGACATCAATAAATAAAGTGGTACATATCAAGGTGCAGTAATTCATATTGACAGATATAGCTCCAACCGACTTGAAAACTAAACCTGTAAGTGAACATACAAATAAATATACACCCCATCCATCTAATGCAGTGCAAATAGCAATTAAAGATGGAGATGAAATTAATCATAAAATGAAAGAATCAAAAAAAATTAGGTAATGTCCCAGTGAGTGAACACAGTCCATAGATGAGCTCCAGTTTAAACACCCGTGCACAATGCGACTAATGAATGCTTGTGATCCCAGAAAGCCTCATGTGAATCCACCACCGTTATTCAGAAATCTGCTTACCAGATACAAAGGTCCTCATGGACCAAACCCAGCATATCACTCCAAAAGGGAACTGGTTAATGGTGTATCCACGATATAATAGAACTTCACATATAGACTCAATGGCATGGATCATATGGAAAAGAGAAATGCTCAGCAGTCCAAAGTCTTGAGAACTTGTTGCAGCTGCTGCACGTTTGCGTGTCCTTATCATAACTAAAATTAGCCTTTTATAGTACAAAAGAAAATCGCTACTGTAAATATTACTTTCACTGTCCCACAGTAAAAAAAAAATGAACCCCTTACAGTAGCGATTTGCTCTTTTTGTACTTATTTTTTTTAACACCATTATGTTACTAAACATCTCAGGCCTGGGTCACACCTGTTTTTTGTAGAAACGCACTACAGTTCATTTACATGTTTTCCTATCGGACACATTCACATCCATGATTTTTTTTCAGCTGCTGCGTATTTGGAAAGGGCAAGGACTTTTTAACGCGAAACGGTGCTATTTTGTTTTTTTTTGGGTCAATATACTTCAATGGAGAAGCTGAAGAAAAGCATGTAATGTGTTTTTGTGGCAATTTGTGCTTTGTAATCTCCCCCCCCCCCAAAAAAAAATAACTTTTTTAAAGGCTATTATCCAATTAATCGAAACAATAATCGACCAACTAATCGATTATGAAAATAATTGTTATGCAGCCCTTGTTACAATATAGGACCAATTTAGAGGGCTCTGCTCATTATAGCTTTCAATCTAAGATAGGAAGGAAGATAATTAAGGACTTGTATTGTTGACTACATGTGCCTGTCTCCTATACCCCTATCGGGATGATACCAGGCCTCGGTTATATATATTATGTACCTCATAGCACAGCCAATCAGATGAAATCTGATTGGCATTTTCACTTCTGTCCCAAATATAAATGGAGTATTGACACCTTCACTCCCCAAGACACATCAGGGTCACCTCAGTACTGTAAAAGAGGTGAAGCCCCCCCAGTAGGGTTGCCACCTTTTCTTCAAGTCAAACCCCAAACACTTTAGCGGCGCACTGCAATTTTTTATAGTATAAACTATACATATATTTTGCCATTAAATAACGTTTCTAATCATATGAAGTTAATAACAATAGTCCCCCTTTTGCATCTGAACTCACAGAGTTCCCTTACACTGTAAGGGCGGACTTTGCAGACTCTGTTGTAAGGGAGAACACTGGGGCCTCCAACATAAGGAATGCTCTGGGAACCCTGAATTAAAGGAGTTGTAAAGGAAATCTTTTTTTGCCTAAAATTAATGTCTGCAAGGTAGACAGACAGAATAGTGGAATGCTTCTGTTAAAAAAACTACCTATTAAATTCCTTCATCTATATCACCTTCGGCATTCTAGTTTCTGTTCTCTCATTCACTTCCTGGTTTGCATCGCTCATGTAAGAGCTACATTTCCCAGTATGCATTGCGGCACGCCCAGTAATTCACACCTCCTTGAAGTCTCTAACATGTAGAGAG
This sequence comes from Rana temporaria, assembly GCF_905171775.1. Lineage (NCBI taxonomy): Eukaryota > Metazoa > Chordata > Amphibia > Anura > Ranidae > Rana > Rana temporaria. The sequence continues at coordinate 372,244,754 of NC_053491.1, forward strand.
CGTCCTGCCACACAGATGTAGTTCCCAGGAGGGGGTGAGCACGTCACTGACCACCGCAGTAAAGCCTCCCTTCACAGTGGTCAGTAAAATCAGACAAGCAGGAAGTGAACAGAACAGAGAAGAAATAGAGCAACTTCTGAGCAAAAACGAACAATGAGGAAGTGAAAAGAAGAATGTCTGCAGGTAAAGGATGCTTATTATGAAAAAAAATGTTTTCCTTTACAACCCCTTTAAAGCGGATGTGCCACGGGAAAATAATATTAAAAGCCAGCAGCTACAAATACTGCAGCTGCTGACTTTTAATATTAGGACACTTACCTGTCCTGGAGTCCAGCACCGATCGCAGCAGAGGACGAGCGATCGCTCGTCTCTCTGCTGCTCCCCCCGCCATCCACGCTGAGGGAACCAGGAAGTGAAGCGCTGCGGCTTCACTGCCCGGTTCCCTACGGCGCATGCGCGAGTCGCGCTGCGCCCGCCGATTGGCTCCCGCTGTGTGCTGGGAGCCGAGTGTTCCCAGCACACAACGGGGGGGGGGCAACGGGATGTGACGGAATGCCCGTCTTTTGCCCGTGAATGCCGGGCCGGAAGTGGGTGCAAATACCTGTCTTTAGACAGGTATCTGCACCCCCCTCCCCCCTGAAAGGTGTCAAATGTGACACCGGAGGGGGGGAGGGTTCCGATCAGCGGGACTCCACTTTAGGGTCTAGAACCGCTTTAAGGAAGAACACTGAGAACTCTGATCTGATGTAATGGGAAACATTGTGGCCTCTGGTGTAAAGGGAAACGCTGATGTAAGGGGAGCTCTGAGAAGCCCGATTTACCTCAGTGTACTTACTCAGAGGCAGGAGAGAGAAGGGGTGGGGGGGGAGACGAGATGTCAGTCACAGACAGGGATGGCTGGTGAGCTCACTCACCCCTTGACAGTCAGCACCTCTCATCCAAATGTATCCAGGGCTGCTGGACTTTAAATCTCCGGCCCCAAATTTCCTTTTATAAAGCACAGCACCAGGGATTGGAGTGTGGGCAGACAGAGGGGTAGGAGTGTTTTTTTTTTTGGGGGGGGGGGGGGGGGTTGATAGTGCTGGCTTTGGGCAGTGTGAAAGAGTAACAGACACTCTTAGCTTAGACTAACTGCAGCCAGACACCTGCTGGGAAGCCATAGTCCAGTCAGTCTGAAACCTGGACACACTATTCCAAACACAAACTGTCCAGGTGAATCCTGGACAGGTGGCAACCCCCCCCCCCCCCCCCCCCCCGGCCATCCAATCGGAATCACCTAGTCGCTATACTTACGCAGTGAAATCTGCAGCAGCTGTAGCAGCTTTCGTAGCATCTTTGTTCAGTGTTGCCCCCCAGACTGCCCCCTTGTGGCCCAGAAATGTTCCAATCCAATCTCCAGTGTCACCCTGACGTAGCATGGGCTTCCCATCTGCAAAAGGAAAGAAAAATAAAATTGTCAGTCACTGGGGATGCTGGGAAATCAATCATATGAGCTGACCTCCCACGAATAGGCTTGTAGCCTGGCTGTATCACTGATCCTCTGGCTGCTTGGTCAGTGAGACACTGACCCACAAGATAGATTAAATTACAATCAAGTTTTACCTTGTTCTCATATCCACAGTTCCACTCTGTGATGATATGTTTTTAAATTACTGACCCAGAAGAATCCAGGACATTATGCCTGACTCTAAGCTGCTGGCCTGGAACAATGATGGCAAGTACTGAAGCCAGGAGGGTTAGCATTACAGCCAGGTGAATGGGCAATGCAGAGCAGCCCTTTATGATGCTGATAGAAGAGAGAGAAGAGGGGCACTGGGTGCAGGGAAGGTGTGTGGAGGAATGAGGCCGTGGATTGGAGGTTTATTGGTAGTCTGCAGTATGGAGGAGAAGGGCTGAGGGGCATAGGTCGGAGGAGTAATATTAGCATGACTGGGGCAGCATTTGTATTGGTTGGAGGGAGCCGTATGGTGAAGCGGTATTAGCCGGCGGTCTCACCCTTGCATGCGCTGATAAGGAAGAACCCGTACGGTGTGACCCCGGAGAAAGCCAGGTCCACCACAGGCCGGGTGTGACCGGAGCAGGTCAGCGGAGTTTGCCGCATTGCCATCTTTGCGCCGAATACAACAGCTGCACACACACCGTCTCGCTACCAGAAGGAAGGGAACCGGAAGTGACGAGGCGGAAACGCGACTGCCATGATCGATGAGGGCGAATATGACGAGGAGCTCTGTCCAATCAAAGAGCGCGCAGCTGTGGCGTGTCCGTCCTCGTGTGGGCGTGTGGTAGAGGCGAAGGCGGGGTTTCGTGTGAGCTGAAAGAAGTTTTGTTGCCTGTGGTAACCGCGGTGGATTTGCTTTGACTGAAGGCGGGGCTTTCTACCACGCGGTTGTGTGTAAGAATTACCCTGTATGTAGCCTATGGAGGGTGCTGCTGAGCAGCGACTTCTTCAATGTGCCCCTAGAATCAGCTCATAGACCTCCTAAATTTACCCCATCGACCAAAGACCCCTACAGTGTACCCACTGACCACAGCTAGAGACCCAATTTAGCCAATGTACACAGCCAACCATGGCCTCAGACCATCCAACGTATCCTGCTGACCACAGCCAGAACCCCCACAAATGTACACTGCCAGCCAGAGCTACAGGCAACCCCCCCCCCCCCCCCCAGTGTGTACCTTGCTGGTCACATCCCAATATCCCAACCAGAGGAAAATAATCTGTTTACCAGAGACCCCCAAATCTACTCCACCAACCTTTGCTAGATATCCCCTTAATCTGCCCCACTGACCACAGCCAGACCCCCCCCCCCCCAATCTACTCCACCAACCTTTGCTAGATACCCCCTTAATCTGACCACAGCCAGACCCCCCCCCAATCTACTCCACCAACCTTTGCTAGATACCCCCTTAATCTGACCACAGCCAGACCCCCCCCCCCCAATCTACTCCACCAACCTTTTCTAGATACCCCCTTAATCTGACCACAGCCAGACCCCCCCCCCCCCAATCTACTCCACCAAACTTTGCTAGATACCCCCTTAATCTGTCCCACTGACCACAGCCAGACCCCCCCCAATCTACTCCACCAACCTTTGCTAGATACCCCCTTAATCTGCCCCACTGACCACAGCCAGACCCCCCCCCCAATCTACTCCACCAACCTTTGCTAGATACCCCCTTAATCTGCCCCACTGACCACAGCCAGAGACCCCCAACCAATGTACCCTGCTGATCACTGCCAAAGAACCCCCCTATCTACTCCACTAACCTCAGTCAGATAACCCCCTAATCCAGGGCTTGACAAATTTGCTTGGAATCTAGGAGCCAGGTTTTTTTTTTTTTTTTTAACGACCGACAAAGCTTTACGTGCGGCTATACTGCCGACAAAGCGCTGCTACAGCAGCGCATTGCGGGCTGTTTTAACCCTTTCTTGGCTGCTAGCGGGGGTTAAAAGCGCCCCGCTAGCAGCCGAAATGCGCCGCAAATTCTCCCATAGCGTCGGCGGCAAAAAAAGCGGAGTTTTACCGCCGACGCTATGGGCAGCTCAGTGTGAAAGGGCTCTAAGGGTCCGATCAGGTCCGCCTGAAAAACTGACAGGCGAACCTGATCAGACAGGGACCAAGCAGGGAGACTAATAAATGAATTTTAATTAAGAAAAAAGGCTATATGAAGCTATTTAAACCAGCCGCCCCACACTCACCATTAGGCAAAATGCGCCAGATGACGGCTGCAAACACTTCCTTTTCTTCTCCACTTTGGGAAGGAGATGGGCGGGCAGTAAAAACAGGCAGGAAGCCTCATTAGCATTGCTGGTTTTCGTCTTGTCATACCAACGGCCACCACAAGATGGCGCCAGATCACTGAAGGAAGCATAGGCCTGCAGCCTCAATTACCAGCCGGCGCGGCCCAACGCAATCGTGCGGGGGGGGACGGAGACAGAGAATACCCCAGCTGTGCCGCCCCAGATCGCTAATTCTAGTCGCAAATGTGACCTGGCGCCCAGGGTTTGTCGAACCATGCCCTAATCTACCCTGCTGACCACAATCAGATGTAACCGACTGACCACAGCCAGAGATCTCCCCAATGTACTCCACCAACCTCTACCAGCTACCCCCCTAATCTGCCCCGCTGACCACAATCAGATGTATCCCACTGACCACAGCCAGAGACCTCCCTAATCTACTCAACCAACCTCTACCAGATACCACCCCCCCCCCCCCAATCTATCCCGCTGACCACAATCAGATATATCCTGCTGACCACACCCAGAGATATCTCAATGTACCCCACTGATCACAGCTAGAAACTTACAACCAATGTATCCTGCTGATTACTGCCAAAGACCCAACTAACCACAGCCAGAGACCCCCCCCCCCACACTCCGATCTACTCTGCCACATAACCCCCCTAATCTATTCTGCTGACCACAATCAGATGAATCCCACTGACCACAGCCAGAGGCCTCCCAATGTACCCCCACCGATCACAGCTAGAGACTCCCAACCAATGTACCCTGCGGATCACTGCCAAAGACCCAACTAACCACAGCCAGAGATCCCCCAATTTACTCCACCAACCTCTGCCAGATACCCCCCTAATCTACCATGCTGACCACAATCAGATGTATCCCACTGACCACACCCAGAGACTTCCCAATGTACCCCACTGATCACAGCTAGAACACCTCTAACCAATGTACCCTGCTGATCACAGCTAGAACACCTCTAACCAATGTACCCTGCTGATCACTGCCAATGGCCCCACCGACCACAACCAGATCTTCCCACCTCACAGTCTACTGAGCAGACAAATGTATCCTGATGCCCCCCCCCCCCCCCCGAGTCTGCTTCACCACCTCTGACAGAGACCCCCCTGATCTATCCTGCTGACCACATTCAGAACCCCCCCAATGTACTTTTCTCAATTACCCCACTTTTCTTAAAGCGCCTTGAGGCGATTAAGTTCGCATTTGTTGCGCTATACAAGTCACTCACTCACTCACTCACTCTACCACAGCCAGGGATACACCCCTCTCAATGAACCTCGCTGACCACAGACTGGTACCTGCCAATATAACTTGCTGACTACAGTCTTAGAACCCTCTAATCCACCCCTCTGACCACACCCAATGATCTTGGTTTTTCTCCCCCAATCTAGACTAGAGTTCCATTTGTTCCAGTCAGTTATTTCCCCTCCCCTCTATTCCACCAATAGGAAATTTCCCCTCTGTTCCACCAGTCAGAAATAATATCAGGTATAATATCTGGGTTCAGTAGTCCATCTATTCACTTACATGAAATATCTCCACCCCCCTCCTACTGGCGCCATCTGTTCCATGGTGCCGTAGTAGCGGTGCGGGTGGTGAGGAGGAGGGGGCGGTGATAACATTCTGTTAATAGAATCTTTCCATAACTTTTCCATTCACGTCTGTTGAAGATGGGTTTCCATGGTAACACCATCAGTCCCAGCTCAGGATAACATATAGCAACGATTTTTCTAAAAGGCATAAATAACGTGTCAGAAAATGATGCCCTCGGACCAACTCTTCCCACTAAAGTGTGGTCAGTGGCTGAACTCTCCAAATTCACCAATGTTTCAGATTGTCAACCAAGCACCTGCCTAGTGGTCATATTTTATGTAAAGGCAATCTGTGTTTGTTAAAGGAGTGACTTTACTGACTGTACATGCCCCAGTAGGACTTATGTGAGCACCTTGTCTGGCAGCCCTAGGAAAGATTTCAGGACTATTTTAGCACGCATTCTGTTTTATTAGACAAGACTGGAGAGCTTATCATAGAAATAGTGGCCATGGCTGCCATTTGACATTGCTTCAAGGCTATATACCCAGAGACTTTAAAGTGGTTTTAAACCCTCCCATATAAAGTGACTGGCCTCGGGTGATACACAGACATATAACAAATCCTCCAACAAGTTGTATCTCCTTATTTGCAGCCATTTGTCCTGTACATCCTTGTAAATCTCAGAGATGAAAGGGATTTTTCACAGACTCACAAAGCAGGGGGTAGAGAGCTGCAGTTGCACCCTCTACAAGAGCTCTGAAAGCTGATTGGAGGGAGTGGACACGTCCCACTGCACACAGGAACAAAGATGAGGCTGTCAATCACAGATTGATCCCTCCCATGTCACCAACTTTCACCTGGTGTCAGGAAAACTTGTGAGAGGTTATTTGTGCAGATAGGAAAGGAACTATACAGCAGAGAGAAATTAAACTTAGTGCTGATGTTCATAATATAGGTGGGTTTTAAATTCTCTGAGGTAACTTGGGTAGGGCGGATTACCGCTGCTTGAGATGATACTACAGGGTTCACAGGCAGGACTGGGTTTCTGGCAGAAACAAGGGATGTTAATTTTCATTTATTGAGATGTAATAAAATGCATTCAGAGGTATATTTAACCACTTAAGACCCGGACCATTATGCAGGTAAAGGACCTGGCCAGTTTTTGCGATTCGGCACTGCGTCAATTTTACTGACAATTGCGCGGCCATGCGATGTGGCTCCCAAACAAAATTAGCGTCTTTTTTTCCCCACAAATAGAGCTTTCTTTTGGTGGTATTTGATCACCTCTGCGGTTTTTATTTTTTGCGCTATAAACAAAAATAGAGCGACGATTTTGAAAAAAAAACTATATTTTTTACTTTTTGCTATAATAAATATCCCCAAAAAAGATCTACAAAAACATATTTTTTTCTCAGTTTAGGCCGATACGTATTCTTCTACTTATTTTTGGTAAAAAAAAAAAATCGCAATAAGCGTTTATCGATTGGTTTGCGCAAAATTTATAGTGTTTACAAAATAGGGGATAGTTTTATTGCATTTTTATTAATAATTTTTTTTTTTACTACTAATGGCGGCGATCAGCGATTTTGTTCGTGACCGCGACATTATGGCGGACACATCGGACAATTTTGACACATTTTTGGGACCATTGTCATTTTCACAGCAAAAAGTGCTATAAAAATGCACTGTTTACTGTGAAAATGACAATTGCAGTTTGGGAGTTAACCACTAGGGGGCGCTGAAGGGGTTAAGTGTGACCTCATATGTGTTTCTAACTGTAGGGGGCGGGGCTGGACTTGTGACGTCATTGATCATGTTTCCCTATATCAGGGAACAGACGATCAATGACAGTGCCACTGTGGAGAACGGGGAAGGTGTGTTTACACACAGCTCTTCCCCTTCTTCAGATCCGGAGGACCGATCGCGGGACACCGGCAGCGATCGGGTTCGCGGTCACGGAGCTTCGGACCTGGTCGCGTGCGCGACCCCACGGCTGGGCTTAAAGGACCACGTACAGCCGTGCCATTCTGCCAACGTATATCGGTGTGAAGGGGTCCTTAAGTGGTTAGGGAAAGACATGTGGGACTTTAAATGAATCATGCAGCCAAGGAGAGAGCACGTCAAAGTGTGTCTGGTGGATAGTAAATAGTAAACAAGAAACATATAAGTAGCATAATAGCACAGTATATAGCAAATATGTAAAATATAAAATTTATTATGCATATATTGATAACATAGTGATGACATAACACAGGGTTTGACAAATTTGCTTGGAATCTAGGAGCCAGCTAAAAAAGTTAGGAGCCATAAAACGCCCCCGTCCCGCCAAGCTTGCGCGCAGAAGCGAACACATACGTGAGTAGCGCCCGCATATGTAAACGGTATTCAAACCACACATGTGAGGTATCGCCGCGATCGTTAGAGTGAGAGCAATAATCCTAGCTCTAGAACTCCTCTGTAACTCAAAACATGCAACCTGTAGAATTTTTTAAACGTCGCCTATGGAGATTTTAAAGGGAAAAAAGTTTGTCGGCATTCCACGAGCGGACACAATTTTGAAGCGTGACATGTTGGGTATCAATTTACTCGGCGTAACATTATCTTTCACAATATAAAAAGAAATTGGGCTAACGTTACTAGTGTCTTATTAGTGTAATTTTTCCCAAAAAAGAGCGCTTGTATGACTGCTGCGCAAATACGGTGTGACAGAAAGTATTGCAACGACCGCCAATTTATTCTCTAGGGTGTTAGAATAAAAAAATGTATATAATGTTTGGGGGTTCTAATTAGAGGGAAGGAGATGGCAGTGAAAACAGTGAAGAAAACACATTAGAACTTCTAAAACTAGCTGTTTTACTTGTAATGCCAACGGCCACCACCAGATGGCGCCAGGTCACAGAAGGAAGATTGGGCCTTCACAAGGCTGCAAAGCCGTGGCCTCAATTACCGGCCGTCGCGGGCCCACGGCGGGGGGAGGTGGGTAACGCACGGAGACACAGGATCCAGTAAATGAGGCCAAACCGCAACCTCAATTACCGGCGGGCGCCAGGTCACAATTTCTTGACGCAATTGCGACCGGGCGCCCGGATTTTGTCGAGCTCTGACATAACATGGTACCGTATGGGCTCATTGCCACCAAGAACCACACACATAACATGCTAGCACAATAGTTACAGTACATATGATACATTGTACACATAATGATAGCATATAGTTGACATGGCTTAGCGACATAAAGGTTCATATTTAAAATGAAAATAAAAACCAGACTCACTGACGTGTCACTCCATGATCTTGAAAGGAAAAATGTAGAATTGGGATTCATTGGTGAACTCCAATGGTCCCAGTATTGGTAATAATGGTACAATAGTAGTCTAGATGGTATTAGGAGAGAGCAAAAATAAGCTCAAGGAGAAAAAACACGACAGATATATATTTAAAGTGGTTATTAACCTCTTGACCACTGGGCACTTAAACCCCCTTCCTCACCGGACCAATTTTCAGCTTTCGGTGCTCTCACAATTTGAATGACAATAACTCGGTCATACAACATTGTGCCCATCTGAAATTTTTGTCCTTTTTTCCCCACAAATAGAGCTTTCTTTTGGTGGTATTTGATCACCTCTGCGGTTTTTATTTTTTGCGCTATAAAAGAAAAAACACTGAAAATTCTGTAAAAATTTAAAATAAAATTCTCGTTTCTGTCATATTAGCAGGTATTGCGGGAGTATGGGGGGTATTGCAGAGTATGGGGGGTATTGTAGAGTATGGGGGGTATTGCAGAGTGTGGGGGGTATTGCAGAGTGTGGGGGGTATTGCAGAGTGTGGGGGGTATTGCAGAGTGTGGGGGGTATTGCAGAGTATTGGTGGTATTGCAGAGTATTGGTGGCATTGCAGAGTGTGGGGGGTATTGCAGAGTGTGGGGGGTATTGCAGAGTATTGGTGGTATTGCAGAGTATTGGTGGTATTGCAGAGTGTGGGGGGTATTGCAGAGTGTGGGGGGTATTGCAGAGTATGGGGGGTATTGCAGAGTATGGGGGGTATTGCAGAATGTGGGGGGTATTGCAGAGTGTGGGGGGTATTGCAGAGTATGGGGGGTATTGCAGAGTATTGGTGGTATTGCAGAGTATTGGTGGTATTGCAGAGTGTGGGGGGTATTGCAGAGTGTGGGGGGTATTGCAGAGTGTGGGGGGTATTGCAGAATGTGGGGGGTATTGCAGAATGTGGGGGGTATTGCAGAGTGTGGGGGGTATTGCAGAGTATGGGTGTTATTTATTGCAGAGTATTGCACAGGGAGGGAGGGATGGATCTGTGACTGCATTTGTCACAGATCCATCCCACAGCAGCTCTCCCCCCTCTCCTCTCACACTGTACCGATCGGTACAGTGAGGAGAGGGAGGAACCGGCGTCATTACATGACGCCGGTTTGTTTACAAGTGATCGCTCCGTCATTTGACGGAGCGATCACGTGGTAAACCGCCGCTATCAGCGGCGATTTACCGCGATCTGTGATGCGCCGGGTCTTCTAGACCCGGCGCTCACAGATGCTTCTGGGAGCGCGCCGCAGGGGGCGCGCGAGTGAAGCATTCTGGGAGGACGTCCCAGGGACGTCGTCCCGGAATAACTCCACCGTTCTGTAGACATCTTTTGTCTATGGAGCGGTGGGGAAGTGGTTAAGCCACTACATTTAATTCATACCATCTTCTGTGTTTAATATTCCTGTGTGCCCCTGTGTCTGTGCCTTATAAAAATAAGCCATTCTATACCCAATTTCAGAGTGCCACTCGGCGCTCACCTGACCGGCCACCTCTCTGCTCTCCCTGTCTTACAGCTGCAGTGGGCGGGGCTGAGAAACCTGTGCTGATGTCAGTCGGGAGGGGAGGAGGAGAAAGGCGGCCAGTCACATGAGCTTTGAAATTGGGTATAGAATAGCTTATTTTGATACAGGACACAGGATTATTAAACACAGAGGATATAGGAAACTTTTTAAAGAGGATGTCCACTGAAAAAAAATATTAAAAGCCAGCAGCTACAAATACTGCAGCTGCTGACTTTTAATATTAGGACACTTACCTGTCCTGGAGTCCAGCGCCGTCCGCAGCAGAGGACAAGCGATCGCTTGTCACTCTGCTGCCCCCCACCATCCTTGGTGAGGGAACCAGGAAGTGAAGCGATCCGGCGAGTTGCGCTGCGCCTGCTGATTGGCTCCCGCTGTGTACTGGGAGCCGAGTGTTCCCAGCACACAACGGGGGGGGGGGGGGGGGGCGAAAGGTGACGTAATGCCCGCAGTCTGCCCAAGACTGTGTGGCCAGAAGTGGATGCAAATACCTGTCTTTAGACAGGTATCTGCACCCCCCTCCCCTCTGAAAGGTGTTAAATGTGACACCGGAGGGGGGGAGGGTTCCGATCAGCGGGAGTTCCACTTTAGGGTGGAGCTCCGCTTTAATGTAACTTCAGCAGGAGGAGAGGACAGGCGCTGACAGGATAGCTGCGGATGACGGAGGCACGTAAATGGGCCACATTGTCAGTGCACAGCAGCCATGATAAACCGTGGTCAGTTTACAGGGGGATGGCAAAGCCAGGTAGGATCAGCCAGGTATTTCAGGTGATAGAAAGGGCCAAATGACACAGCACAAGTACTGTGCTGTATAACACGCTTTGAAGGAACATAATCCATATATTTTTTTTAGGGTAACAAACACTTTAAGGTTATATTCACACTGGTGATTAGGGCCAGTGTGAATAGTGTCTGGCCCTGTTCAGTATGACAGGTTGCCGCCAGCCGCAAATCGCCTAAAACTGATCCCCAAGGTAAACAAGAAAGCGTAAATCTTACAGTGAGGCTCCCCATTGGCCCTGCATTATACTTAATGACATCAGAGTGCCTATGACCACCAAAGCACCTAATGGTCACCATAAAAGTCTTACCTGGCTAATCAATTCAATCAATCTGTATCCAATCAGACAGGCCTTTGCAATACATAGTTGTTGGTGCTTCTAAAGGGAATTGGACAATCTGATTGTAACGTGTATGGTAAGCTGTAGAGATAAGGCTGTGGGGTCGATGACATGAAAGGAGGAGCTGTCGGGAGCAAGGGATTGGATAAGTAAAAGACCTCTTGCACACAAAAAAAAAAAAAGCTGCATTTTTATTTTTATGAACTCAACTGTATTTTAGTGTGTATGGGACAATGCAAACTACTGCTTACAGCGGAACTATACTCCCCTTCAGTCCAGCGATGCAATGTCCTGGAGCTCCATGTCAGCCGCTGACATCTTCGGTTGGCCGCCTTCTGGGTATAAGGCATGGGTCTTCAAATTACGGCCCTCCAGTTGTTCAGTAACTACCATTCCCATCATGCCTTGTCATGTCTGTGAATGTCAGTGTGTTACAATGGCTCATGGGATGTGTAGTTCTACAACAGCTGGAGGGCCGTAGTTTGAGGATCCCTGGTCTAAGGCTTCCAAGCCGAGATGACATCACTCCCATACATGTGCGGGGAGTTCCGTCAGCTTCAGTATTGCCAAATTTGTACAATGAGCTGCACGTGTGCAGCTTACTCTACTGGGGTGGACAGGCAGGTTCAAAAGGACCCCGTTCACACTGGGGCAGCATTAGCGCTAAGGCGCCGCTCGTTTTAGCGGCACTTTTAACCCCAGAGAAGGGGTTAAAAAACTTCTGTGTTGCCGCACTTCCGAAACGCTTTTGAGGCCCTTTGGAAGCGCCGCCCATTAATTTCAATGGGCAGGGCGTTTTGGGAGCGCTGGATGCAGCGCTCCCAAACCGCCCCAAAAATGCTGCTTGCAGGACTTTTCCCAATGTCCTGCAAGCGCATCGCCCCAGTGTGAAAAGACGCACTGAAATGAATGGGAGGTGGATCTTCAGGCGCTATTTAGAGGCTATTTCTAGCACTAAAACCGCCCTGGTGTGAAAGGGGTCTAATGCAGAAGCGACAAAGCATGTCTCTTCTGCATTCAAAATCCTGCCTGTCTGCCCACTTTAATTTTTAAGCATAAAGCTCCTCTTTAAAGACCAATAATACAGCAATGCATTCATAGCTTTCCTCTGATTGAGGTGGAGATTTAAATTACAGCTATGGTTAGGCTAAGGACATTGTAGTATTTACACAATCATAACAATAAGTAAATTAGCTTTAAAGCATGCCCTCACTGATATTTGTAGTTGCAGGTAATGTAGAGTAATTGCATTCAGCAGCTCAGGTACCTCCTGTCCCACCAGTGACTCAGCATCTCATCTCCCCCTCCCAGCAGTGACATTGCAGCTCAGCTCCCCCTGCTTTCCTTTTCTAGCAGTCATACAGCAGCTCAGCTCAGCTCAACTCCCCCTTCTCTGTCTTAACAGCAGTGACATGGCAGCTCAACTCCCCCTTCCCAGCAGTTACATGGCAGCTCAGCTCCCCCTTCCCAGCGGTGACATGGCAGCTCGGCTCCCCCTTCCCAGCGGTGACATGGCATCTCGGCTCCCCCTTCCCAGCGGTGACATGGCATCTCGGCTCCCCCTTCCCAGCGGTGACATGGCATCTCGGCTCCCCCTTCCCAGCGGTGACATGGCAGCTCAACTCCCCCTTCCCAGCAGTTACATGGCAGCTCAGCTCCCCCTTCCCAGCGGTGACATGGCAGCTCGGCTCCCCCTTCCCAGCGGTGACATGGCATCTCGGCTCCCCCTTCCCAGCGGTGACATGGCATCTCGGCTCCCCCTTCCCAGCGGTGACATGGCATCTCGGCTCCCCCTTCCCAGCGGTGACATGGCATCTCGGCTCCCCCTTCCCAGCGGTGACATGGCAGCTCGGCTCCCCCTTCCCAGCGGTGACATGGCAGCTCGGCTCCCCCTTCCCAGCGGTGACATGGCAGCTCAACTCCCCCTTCCCAGCAGTTACATGGCAGCTCAGCTCCCCCTTCCCAGCGGTGACATGGCAGCTCGGCTCCCCCTTCCCAGCGGTGACATGGCATCTCGGCTCCCCCTTCCCAGCGGTGACATGGCATCTCGGGTCCCCCTTCCCAGCGGTGACATGGCATCTCGGCTCCCCCTTCCCAGCGGTGACATGGCATCTCGGCTCCCCCTTCCCAGCGGTGACATGGCAGCTCGGCTCCCCCTTCCCAGCGGTGACATGGCAGCTCGGCTCCCCCTTCCCAGCGGTGACATGGCAGCTTGGCTCCCCCTTCCCAGCGGTGACATGGCTTTTCGGCTCCCCCTTCCCAGCGGTGACATGGCAGCTCGGCTCCCCCTTCCCAGCGGTGACATGGCAGCTCGGCTCCCCCTTTCCAGCGATGACATGGCAGCTCGGCTCCCCCTTCCCAGCAGTGACATGGCAGCTCAACTCCCCCTTCCCAGCAGTTACATGGCAGCTCAGCTCCCCCTTCCCAGCGGTGACATGGCAGCTCGGCTCCCCCTTCCCAGCGGTGACATGGCATCTCGGCTCCCCCTTCCCAGCGGTGACATGGCAGCTCGGCTCCCCCTTCCCAGCGGTGACATGGCAGCTCGGCTCCCCCTTCCCAGCGGTGACATGGCAGCTTGGCTCCCCCTTCCCAGCGGTGACATGGCTTTTCGGCTCCCCCTTCCCAGCGGTGACATGGCAGCTCGGCTCCCCCTTCCCAGCGGTGACATGGCAGCTCGGCTCCCCCTTTCCAGCGATGACATGGCAGCTCGGCTCCCCCTTCCCAGCGGTGACATGGCAGCTCGGCTCCCCCTTCCCAGCGGTGACATGGCAGCTCGGCTCCCCCTTGCCAGCGGTGACATGGCAGCTCGGCTCCCCCTTCCCAGCGGTGACATGGCAGCTCGGCTCCCCCTTCCCAGCGGTGACATGGCAGCTCGGCTCCCCCTTCCCAGCGGTGACATGGCAGCTCGGCTCCCCCTTCCCATTGGTGACATGGCAGCTCGGCTCCCCCTTCCCAGCGGTGACATGGCAGCTCGGCTCCCCCTTCCCAGCGGTGACATGGCAGCTCGGCTCCCCCTTCCCAGCGGTGACATGGCAGCTCGGCTCCCCCTTCCCAGCGGTGACATGGCAGCTCGGCTCCCCCTTCCCAGCGGTGACATGGCAGCTCGGCTCCCCCTTCCCAGCGGTGACATGGCAGCTCGGCTCCCCCTTGCCAGCGGTGACATGGCAGCTCGGCTCCCCTTTCCCATTGGTGACATGGCAGCTCGGCTCCCCCTTCCCAGCGGTGACATGGCAGCTCGGCTCCCCCTTCCCAGCGGTGACATGGCAGCTCGGCTCCCCCTTCACAGTGGTGACAGGGCAGCTCGGCTCCCCCTTCCCAGCGGTGACATGGCAGCTCGGCTCCCCCTTCCCAGCGGTGACATGGCAGCTCGGCTCCCCCTTGCCAGCGGTGACATGGCAGCTCGGCTCCCCTTTCCCATTGGTGACATGGCAGCTCGGCTCCCCCTTCCCAGCGGTGACATGGCAGCTCGGCTCCCCCTTCACAGTGGTGACAGGGCAGCTCGGCTCCCCCTTCCCAGCGGTGACATGGCAGCTCGGCTCCCCCTTCCCAGCGGTGACATGGCAGCTCGGCTCCCCCTTGCCAGCGGTGACATGGCAGCTCGGCTCCCCTTTCCCATTGGTGACATGGCAGCTTGGCTCCCCCTTCCCAGCGGTGACATGGCAGCTCGGCTCCCCCTTCCCAGCGGTGACATGGCTTTTCGGCTCCCCCTTCCCAGCGGTGACATGGCAGCTCGGCTCCCCCTTCACAGTGGTGACAGGGCAGCTCGGCTCCCCCTTCCCAGCGGTGACATGGCAGCTCGGCTCCCCCTTCCCAGCGGTGACATGGCAGCTCGGCTCCCCCTTCCCAGCGGTGACATGGCAGCTCGGCTCCCCCTTGCCAGCGGTGACATGGCAGCTCGGCTCCCCTTTCCCATTGGTGACATGGCAGCTCGGCTCCCCCTTCCCAGCGGTGACATGGCAGCTCGGCTCCCCCTTCACAGTGGTGACAGGGCAGCTCGGCTCCCCCTTCCCAGCGGTGACATGGCAGCTCGGCTCCCCCTTCCCAGCGGTGACATGGCAGCTCGGCTCCCCCTTCCCAGCGGTGACATTATAACTTGCTAGCTGTCTAATCACTGATGTGTGATGAGTGCCAAGACTCCAATCCGTCACATTTGTTTAATGTGATTGGTTGTTTGCAGAACACAAGCACACCTTACCAAAAGATGAAATGACCTCTGTACAGACTGGAGCAGTTGTAGGTCTATTTTGTAATTCAGGGTGTTGCGGTCTGGTGCCTCGGGCAATGTACAATGATGGCTTGTGTACTGCTGTACCATGGCACTACTCTGTAGAGCATTGTGCTGAGCAAGTAAAAACTATGTAACAAGCTTCAAACAGCTTTCCTGAAGTCTGTCCTTCATATTCAGTGTGGGAGTTGTGAACACAGATCTGAATGGGACCTCTGGTTGTAGCTTTAGGCTTTAAGACTGACAGTCGGGTTGTGAACATTAACTGACAGTCAGCAACAGGTTAAGTCCCTGTTGCTGGTGTCTCCACCCTCTGACTCCTGTCCTGCATTAATGATTAATGAGAGCTTCCAGGAACAGGTAAGAGGCAGCATCCCTTTATATACGCAGTACTGGTCACCTTCTGGGCTGGTAAGTGGCCCTGGGCCCCTATCTGCCTTTTATAATTGCATGTGGCCTGTGCCTGATTTACCAAGACATTGTGTTTTTGGATAGCTGTGTGTATAGTGCTGGGAATGGCTGTGTGTCAATGTGTATGCTGTCCTCTGCTGCGTAATCGTGTATTAATGTGTGTGCCCTTTGTGCTTCTGACACATGTTTATTAGTCCCCGTGTACAACAGATATGTCATAAGAACATGTTGCCCAATGAGGCTGTTCACACACTGCAATTTGACAAATGAGATATGTCACTTTTTCTGTGTATTTTCATGCGTTGTGAGTCCCATAAAAGTCTAAGGCAATGCATGAAACTGTATATCCCCTGGAAGTGTCTCTCTCTGAAGTTCTCAACACTAATGTCACTGCAGGAGACCAATCCTTGCTGGCAAAATAAAATAAATGCATGGCGCATGAAAACAATTATTAATGCATCAAAAATGCACCACAACTCATAAAGAAAACAAATGTCAATGCACTACAATGGTTGTTAAATAGATTAAAAATAGACAAACAAGGACATGAAAACATGTGAAAATAGCCTTGTGATGGAAGTCACTTTGGCCGGGGGGCCCGTGGAACCCAGCTTACCTTGGATAGGTTGGGAAACCCCTGTCTCCATCACCCTTTGCCCCTAATAGACACAGAGTGACTTGCACACACGGTTCCTTCACAAGCCTTAGTGGGCAATGGTGCTTAGCGCCATGTCTTGCTGGGCATTACAATGTCGCACCTCTGCTTTGTGCTAACAGTGTGTTTATAGTGCTGCGTCTGCTAGGTAGCGCTGTGTGCATAGCTCTGCATATCATTGTGTGTACATTGCTTCATCTCTGATGGGTACCATTGTGCACACCTCTAATGTTGTGTGTGCAATGTAGCTTCTCTGTTGGTAAAAGTGCTTAGCACTGTGTCTTGCTGGGCGGTGTTGTGCGCACTGCACTGTGTCTTGCTGGGCGGTGTTGTGCGCACTGCGCTGTGCCTCTGCTGGGCGGTGTTGTGCGCACTGCGCTGTGCCTCTGCTGGACGGTGTTGTGCGCACTGCGCTGTGCCTCTGCTGGACGGTGTTGTGCGCGCTGTGCCTCTGCTGGGCGGTGTTGTGCGCACTGCGCTGTGCCTCTGCTGGGCGGTGTTGTGCGCACTGCGCTGTGCTTCTGGGTGATGGTGTTGTGTATTTTATATTGCATCTCTGATGGATTATAGTGCTCGGTACTGCCTTGTTGGTTACATTGTGCACACAGTGCCACATCTCTAATGGATAGTGTTGTGTGCATGTCTGTGCTGGCTAGCTGTATGTGCACACTGCCGCATCTCTGCTGGGCAGCATTGTGTCCACTTTGTCTTGCTAGGTACATTGTGTGCACAATGCCTGTGTCTACTGGATAGTGTTGTGCGCACATTGTTATGTGTACGCTGGATAGTGTTGTGCGCACATTGCCATGTCTAGCAGTGTTTGCAAACTGCCACATCTATCGGCCGGGCAGTGTTGTGTGCGCAGCGTCGCATCTCTACTGGGTGATGGTGCTCAGGACTGTGTCTTGCTGCTGCATCTCTGCTCAGGAGTGTTGTGTGCATGGTACCACGTCTCCTTAGGATTTTGCTGTGTGCATAGTTCTGGGGCTGTGCTGGGGTGCTCAACCTTTTGAAGAGCGAGAGCCACTTAACCATTTAAGCCCCGGACCATATTGCTGGTCAAAGACCAGAGCACTTTTTGCGATTCGGCACTGCGTCGCTTTAACTGACAATTGCGTGGTCGTGCGACATGGCTCCCAAACAAAATTGGCGGCCTTTTTTTTCCACAAATAGAGCTTTCTTTTGGTGATATTTGATCACCTCTGCAGTTTTTAGTTTTTGCGCTATAAACAAAAATAGAGCGACAATTTTGAAAAAAATTAATATTTTTTACTTTTTACCATAATAAATATCCCCCAAAAATATATAAAAAAATTTTTTTCCTCAGTTTAGGCCGATATGTATTCTTCTACATATTTTTCGTAAAAAAAAAAATCGCAATAAGCGTTTGATTTGCGCAAAAGTTATAGCGTTTACAAAATAGGGGGTCGTTTTATGGCATTTTTATTAATATTTTTTTTTACTAGTAATGGCGGCGATCAACGATTTTTGTATTTTTTTTTTGTACTGCGACAATACAACGGACACTTTTGACACATTTTTGGGACCATTGGCATTTTTATAGCGATCAGTGTTATAAAAATGAATTGATTACTATAAAAATGCCACTGTCGGGAAGGGGTTAACACTAGGGGGCGGGGAAGGGGTTAAGTATGTTCCCTGACTCACTAGGGGAAATGACTGATCGCTGTTCATACATTGTATGAACAGACGATCAGGCATTTCTCCCCTGACAGGACCGGGAGCTGTGTGTCTACACACACAGCTCCTGGTTCTCGCTGTGTAACGAGCGATCGCGGGTGCCCGGCGGTGATCACGACTGCCGGGCACACGCGCGGGTGTCAGGAGCGAGCGGGGCGCGCGCCCCTAGTGGCCGCTTCGAGAGCCGACGTAGAGCTACGAGCTCTCGCGCAAGAGAGCCAACCTGCTGCCGTAGAACAGCGGCGGCTGGTCGGCATCTAGTTAAAGAGAAAGTAAAGTCTTACCTACAGGTAAGCCTATAATAAGATTCGCTTGTAGGTACTGTAAATATCTCCTAAACTTGCACCATTTAGGAGATATTTACTGTATACACTCTGGCCAATCATAGTGCCGGAGCCTGCAAACCCGGAAAGTAACTCTAGGAGACATGTCGGCACTGTCAGCTGTGTGCCGGCACCAATCCAGGGCATCATTCTAAGGTAGGTACTTCATAATGAGCTAGTATGCGGTGCATACTAGCTCATTATGCCTTTGTCTTGCAGGGGTTTTTCTGCTTTTTTTTTTTGGTCTACAACTACAACCTAAGTGATTTGGTAATTTCTCCCCCAAACCGCAAATGTAAACAAACCCTTAGTCCCATTTTCACATGGACGGACTGTCCAGGTCCGCCTGTCAGTTTTGACGGCGGACCTTAACGGCCGCTCCATGCATCTCTATGGAGCGTCGCATGTCAGCGTAAACCGATCCGCTAAAAACAGACGTATGGGTATATGTCCCCATCCGTCCATATCGGATCGGGTGAGATCTGATGCTGTCCGATCTCTCCATAGGAGACAGCGGCGCCCGACAAGCCCCTCCCCGCTCAGTAAACAGAGAGGAGCTTGTCATCCACCAGCGACGGAGTCCGCCTCGTGTGGAAGGAGCCTTAGGCCTTATGTACACTGCTCCTGAACTCTCCTCTGTTATCTTATCAGTACATGTACACAGGGTTGTTTCTAGGCAGTTTGAGTTTAGCGGCTTTTTTTGGAACGCAAGATGCTGAGCTGAGTTTAGAGGCATTTCAAGCGCCAAAAGCTTCTAAACTCGGTAACTCATGTTTAGCCGCATTTCGTTATTTTATTTATTAGAAACGCTTCAAAACGGACCCGGTTTTAAACGTGGGTAACTATCTGTCACATTAAATCGTTCAGAAGAGGTTGTAAAAACGGCTCGTGTACTACTACTATTGGAGCTGGAGCCCTGAATGTTGGCTCGATAGCCCAGAGTGTCTAAGCAGGTTCAGCTGTCCAGCTTGTTGTGCAGCAACATTTTACCTTCTGTGTAATGCGCAGGGACCAATCTGATCCCAAGTGCCACTGAGTGACAAAGCAGGTCCCGCCTTCTGGAGCCTGCAGCACCTATGATGGATGTCCCACTGGTCCAATGCCGGGATTGCGGGACGTGTGACATACATCATAGGCGCTGCAGGCTCCAGAAGGCAAGTGAGTTTAGTGGTCAGCATTGATGGGTACTGGTAAGCCACGCAGCAACCAGCAAGTGAGCTTACCCCTCTCCACACAACCCCACCGCCCAGCCAAAAACAAAAAGGCTTACCACACATGCGCGCGCGCACACACGCACACACCTGCTGTTGCCAGCCTTGGACTTCGAGCTTAAGCCCCTGGTCTTTTTGCCACTTAGCAATGCCCCTGCTGGGCACCGATTGTAGAAATGTTGCTGTCACAGATGAAATTGGTAGCACTCCGCCCGGGACTGGAGCTGGCACTAGAAGAAGGATTGGCTCATGCTGCTCTGCTCCATACACAGCCCCATTCTTCCTCTACTCCCGACTCCATCCATAACAATAAAGCTCTGGGATGGCGGGTTGGCATGCCAGAGCAGGAGATCGCGGGCCACATGAGAGGGCTCCGTGAGCCACCGGTTGGGCACTCCTGGTGTAGAATGTGCTTTCTCCCACCTATTTCCATCATTCAGCTGCTTGTCATGAAAGATTTTGTGTGCTTTCTCAGATTTTGTCTTGTGAAGCAATATTCATGGTGATCTGGCAGTTTGCAGGCATTTTAGTAAATATGTGAGCTGTTTATTATTAATTTACCAGGCCCAATGGAATGCTAGTAGTGGGAGTCGCAGCGCTCCCTTCAGACTGTGTCTTTGAACCTTGTCTGTTTCTATAGTGCTGTAAGCCAAAGCAACCAATACTAAACTATGTATTAATTATCTGGCTCCAGTTTACTTCCATAGTAGGTGGGGATGCAGCAATGATCTCTGCAGATTATCTGAATCGCGTATCTGTGCCCCCTACTCCAAAATGTCTGTCAGCCTGTCAAAAGTATTTTCTTTGCCTGTATGTGCCTTCCCTGTGACACAGAAGAATATTTTATACCAGAAGCCCAAGTATACAGCTGACACTTTGATGTTCCTATATAAGGGGGTTATTCACATCAGTGATGTATCCAGAGACTGCATATTCTGTACTACAAACCCCACAGTGACAGATATTCTATACTACAACCCCCACCGTGACTGGATATTTTGCACTAAAAGCCCTTTGCGACCGACTATTCCACACTAAACCCCAATCGTGACTGGATTTTCCGCACTACAACACCCTCACCATGATCCAGTATACAGAACTACAGCTCCCACCATGGCTTGACAGTCAATGCCACAACTCCTGTCGTCACACTGTCCAGAGCTATATACCCAGCCATGGATTCAGGCTGTAGGGCATGTGTCAATGGGAGATTGCAGGCTGCTTTTGACTTCCGTTTTAAGATGCTTCTGAGATATTCCAGAATTGATTGCAAGTACATTTGACCTCCAGCTGCTGAAATCTCATGGTCTTGTATCAGAAGAGAAGAGAACAAAATCCCATCCCATAGGTCCTCAGTCTGGTGGGGACATTTGGTGAGCTCTGTGCAACAGCCATAGTCATAAATGACTCTTTAGCCTGGGTTCACACATTGCGGTGCCTATCACATGCGATGTCTGTGCAATGCGAGTTCAGCCATACAGTTTTATGGCTGAACGCGCATTGGATCACACCCATGCGATCCAATTCCTGTCTAAATTGACTTTTCGCACTGTGATCTGCGAACCAATCTGAACCGTTCTGCCTTTGTATTGACACCTGCAGCGGTTCAGAGGGCCAAGTGAACTGATTGTGAGGGAGATGCGATGCGGGAACCAGGACTAGAATCACACTGGTTCTCGCATTGCATATGTGTGGACCAGGGCTTAGTAATGACGGCAATCCAGTTTAGTATACTTCTTTATGAATCTTGTGTATTGGAAGTGAAGATGGAACACCACATGATCATCAGTAAAGCCTGTCACTGGAGGCTGCATGACCAGAGCCTCAGAGGAGTTGGTGAAACCGAGCAAAATGGAGAAACGCAAATGCTATATCAGCTGCTCAACTCATTTGAGTTATTTTCTACTGTTGCAATCCCAAGATATACACAGTTCAGGGCCATATGCAGCCTGGGAGGTTTCAGCATTTGGAAAGGTGGCAACATTTCAAAAAAGTTTCCAGGGACACTTTCTTTGCTGTGTGTCTAGCAAGCCATTGTAGGTGGAGAATGTAATTTAATTAAGGGTGGGGCATTCATCTAAAATGGGCATGTTCTTCAAGAAGCATCTCGTTAACCCAGTGTTTCTCAACCTTTTTTCAGTCAAGGCACCCTTTAAAATGATGGACAATCTCGAGGCACCCTCCAAAATTGTGGACAGTCTTGAGGCACCCCATTCTAAAATGTAAAAATTATTCTGATCATTTTACATAATGCAGCAACATCAATACTTGTAGGACACCCAACGTTAGAGATGATTTATTCTTCCAAAGCAAATACACTTTTTCAAACTGGTACTGACTAGTATTCCAATGTTTCTCTTATCCATCAGTTTTTCTCCATCACTTTGCTAATGAGACCCCAAAGCTGATGGAGAGAGGCAAGGGAGGGTCAAACAAGGATTATATGCAGGCAGCTGATATCCTTATCAACTGATGATTGACCAGATCTCAGAAGCTCCATTCAGAACTCTTTAAAACAACATTAGGGAACAAAGTAAAAACAATCCACTCACATTAATCAGCCACTGAAACCCTGGATGCCATTAACATAGCTCTACTACAGTCAGCCGACTTAGTAGCGCCCAAACGCAAAACCAGCATCCGGAAAAACAACTACAGCTGGTTTATCGACCAGCTGGCGTTGTTTAAGCAAGAACGCAAAAGAGCGGAAGCAGTTTGGAAAAGAAGCACCACAGACGGAAGCCACGCCATCTACAAGGAAATAACAAAAAAATAACACAAAGAAATTTTCAAGGCCAAAAAAAATAATTTTTCCAAGATCATCACCAATGCCCTAAACCGTCCCCGCGAACTCTTCAAGCGTGTCACCCAGACCATGAATCCAGTCTGTCTAGAAGCTCCCAATTCAGATACCCAAGAATTTTGCAATGAATTATCGGATCATTTCGTTAACAAAATCGAAAGGATCCGTGAAAGCATTCAGCAAAACAGCACCCCCCCCCCCCCCAATTCCCAACCGGAATCAGCCCCAATCAACAATGTTTACCCTAAAACCCATCTCCATCAAGGCCACAAAAAATATCATCAGTGCCCTGCGAAATAGCACAGCGCCAAATGATATTATCCCCACCAAACTGCTTAAGGAATGTGCCGATATTCTTGCACCACCTATCAAGCAGCTGATTAACCAGTCATTCAGGGAGGGAATAGTGCCCACCCTGTTGAAACAAGGTATAATCAAACCCATCCTAAAGAAGCCCACCCTTGACCCCAAGGACCCTGAACATCGTCGTCCCATAACAGGCCTGAACATCTTCTCCAAGGTAATGGCGAACGTAGTGGTACAACTGCTGCAACAGCATTTAGACACCCATAATTTGCTTGATCTTTTTCAATCGGGTTTCCGTCCGGGACACGGGACGGAAACAGCATTGCTCAAAATATGGGATGATGCTCTCGAGGCTGCAGACGAAGGAGAATCTTGTCTTCTAGTACTCTTGGACCTCAGCGCAGCTTTTGACACAGTAGACCACAAACTATTGCTGACTCGGCTAGTTGAAGTAGCCAAAGTCGCAGAATGTGACTTATCCTGGTTCTCCTCCTTTTTGGAAAACCGATCACAAGTAGTGAAACTGGGACCGTTCACTTCTGAAAAATGCACGGTATCATGCGGAGTCCCTCAAGGATCCCCTCTGTCCCCGGTGCTGTTTAATATCTATCTTTGCCCCCTTTTTTTAAATCATTAGCAGCCAAAAGCTGCTCTACCACTCTTATGCAGATGACACACAATTGTACTTTCGCATCTGCAACAAAAAGGATCATCATCTCGCTCTAGAGAAATGCCTCTCTTTGATAGAGAACTGGATGACAAAGAGTTATCTTAAAGCGGGGGTTCACCCTGTTAAAAAAAAAAAAATGTTTTTTTTTTTATTAGACCATTACATTCGGCATCGTAGCGCGAGCTACGGTATGCCGGTCTTACATTTTTTATCCCCGTACTCACTGTGCTATCTCTCATTGAAGATTCCGGGGAATGGGCGTTCCTATGGTGAGAGAAGGTGATTGACGGCCGGCCCTGGCACGTCACGCTTCTCCGGAAATAGCCGAAATAGGCTTGGCTATTCACGGCGCATGCGCATAGCCTGTGCGCAGGCGCCGTGAAGAACCGAGACCTACTCCGGCTGTCTTCGGGGAGCGTGACGTGCCAGAGCCGGCCGTCAATCATCCTCCCTCTCCATAGGCACGCCCATTCCCCGCGGGAGTCGGATTCTTCAATGAGAGATAGCACAGTGAGTACGGGGATTAAAAATTTAAGACCGGCATACCGTAGCTCGCGCTACGATGCCGAAAGTAATGGTCTAATGCTTTGAAGGAGGGTGAACTACCGCTTTAAACTCAACGGGTCGAAAACAGAACTTTTTTTTCACGCTAATCGACAGAATCAACCGGCAACAACCTGGACCCCTTCTGCCCATTCTGGGCAAAATCATCACCCCTAGCACCAAAGTCAAAAGTCTCGGGGTCATCTTTGACACCTACATGACAATGGATGCACAAATAGGGTCACTAGTCAGCGGATCGCACCATCTGCTGCGCCTACTACGCAGACTTATTCCATTTATTCCCAAAGAGGACATAGCAGTCGTGGTGGGAACAATTGTTAACTCCAGACTTGACTATGCAAATGCCCTCTACCTCGGACTCCCAAATCACTCGCCTGCAGGTCGTTCAGAATACTGCCGCGCGACTTGTGACTGGGAAAAAAAACCTTGGGAATCAATCTCGCCCTCACTGAGAAGCCTTCACTGGCTGCCAGTGAAAGACAGAATCACTTTCAAAGCGCTTTGTCTGACGCATAAATGTATTTTGGGAAATGCCCCCAAATATCTATGCGAAAAACTAAAGGCTTACAACCCCAATCGCGTTCTGCGATCCTCAAACCAAAATTTACTCCAAATCCCCAAAACCAGATACAAGTCCAAAGGAGAAAGAAGATTTGTTGTCCCGGGCCCTCGACTTTGGAACACTTTACCAACCTCCATTCGGTTGGAGGAGAACCACTTGGCCTTTAGGAGAAAGATCAAAACCCATCTCTTTTGAGGTCAAAGGAGAAATGGTCAACAAGCGCCCAGAGGCGATTCAGTTTGCATGTGCAGCGCTATATAAGTTTTTCACTCACTCACTCATGATTTAATTGGTCATTAGGAGGTTGTAATGGTGTACAATGAAAACTTGTGGCTTTGCGTAACTAAAAGACAGGTTTCATTCACCCTGCAGCTTGTATTCAATTTTGGGGCAATTATTAGGCATTTTGCCAAGGCACCCCTGAAGAAACCTCAAGGCACCCCAGAGTGCCTGGGCGCCCTGGTTGAAAAAGGCTGCGTTAACTTATTAATTTATAATAGGCATATATACAGTATGTTGTAAAGCACTGTGCAAATTGTTGGCCATATACAGTATAAATCCTATATAAAAAAAATGTGGCTGGTAATGGCGCCTGAAGTGATATTCGATCGTGTAGCTGCCCCTTTAAAAAAGTATGAACTTAATAGGTGAATAAACAAAGGTTAAGGTGTTGCCTCTACAAATCATCATACATGAAGAAATAATAGTGCACGTTAACCAATTGCAAATAGAAAACGAATAAAGTCCAAAGTGACAGTCCCAACACCATAAAACATATATAATCTTCTGGTTTGATGCATCTTCAATTAAATGCTTCACCACTAGTGTTCATGAGGTAGATGGTAACTCACCAAAGGTGTTTGACCACTTTTTATGGTAGGTCAAAATACGCTTTTATTTGAATGAACCAGATAGATCCTGGGTAAACCTCTCTCCATTGTGGGACCCCCTCCGACAAAGGCTGAGGATGTGGGAACAGACTCCACCAGGGACACAAAGAAGAGCTCTTATGGCGTAGTACGTTTTATTAAAATAGTTAAAAATATAACAAAAGTTGCACTTGCATGTGACTATGCCAATCCTGGCACTAAGATGTCTATTGGATGGGTATATCGGCTTGTGGCGGCGTGCGATCCCGCCTCGTTCTGGGTGGATTGCCACATATATGGGACCCTGAAATAACAAATCCCTGCAAAACGAATTGCACTCCTGTGACCCATAGGAGAAGCCCAGACAAACAAGCTTAGGCTGGACTTCTCCTTTAACCACTTAAGCCCCGGACCATTTTGCTGGTCAAAGACCAGGCGACTTTTTGCGATTCGGCACTGCGTCGCTTTAACTGATAATTGCGCGATCATGCGACGTGGCTCCCAAACAAAATTTACATCCTTTTTCCCCCCCCCCCCCCCCACAAATAGAGCTTTCTTGGTGGTATTTGGTCACCTCCTGCGTTTATTTTTTGCGCTATAAACAAAAATAGAGCGACAATTTTGAAATAAAGTCAATATTTTTTTCTTTTTGCTATAATATCCCCGAAAAAATATATAAAAATCGCAATAAGCGTATATTGATTGGTTTGCGCAAAAGTTATAGCCTCTACAAAATAGAGGGTATAATTATAGCATTTTTATTATTATTATTAATTAGTTTTTTTCACCAGTAATGGCAGCGATCTGCGTTTTTTTTTTTTTTTTCGTGACTGCGATATGGCGGAAACATCAAACACTTTTGACACATTTTTGGGACCATTGTCATTTTTACAGCGATCAGTGCTATCAAAATGCACTAATTACTGTGAAAATTACACTGGTGTTCTAACTGTAGGGGGGTGGGCTTACTGTGACATGACAGTGATCACAGCTTCAGATTACAGAAAGCTGTGTACACTGTCCTGTCACTAGGAAGACTGGGGAAATGCTTGTTTGCGTAAGCATTTCCCCCTTCTTCCTCACTGTGACATGATCGCGGGTATGCCTGCAGACATCGAGTTTGCGGGACCCGGGGTCAGAGTCACGGAGCTCACAGCAGGCGCGTGCATGTCCACAATGCCGGCTTCTTAAAAGGGACGTATATATGCAGTGGCGTCACTAGGGTTGGTGTCACCCGGTGGGAAAACAAATTGATGTCACCCCCCCACCAACTATAGTCCCCCCTCCACTAACTACAGACCACCCCCTCCCTCCTCAGTATAGACCCCCGCATCAGTACAGACACCCCCACCTCAATGCAGACCTCCTCTCAGTACAGACTCCCCCAGCAGTACAGACACCTCCCCTCAGTGCAGACCCCAGTCAGTACAGACACCTCCCCCAGCATTACAGACCCCTCCCCCTCAGTAGTACAGACCCCCCAGCAGTATAGACGCCCCCTTACATACCTCAGAACAGCGCTGCGCTACACACACTGTGTGTTCGTCCCTTGAGCGCAGGCTCCTCCTCCTCTGTGGATGTAAACAGAGGAGGAGGCGGCTTTGGTCCGCGCCGCTGAGGTACACATCGGCGCAAAGCCGAAGCACAGCTAATCGGGGGCAGCAGGCGCTGTTACAGGTGTGTGCTGCTACCCACGGGTGTCACCCCTCTGGCAGGTGCAGCCCGCACCCGCCTAGCAACGCCTCTGTATACATGTCTTTCTGCCTGTCCGTGCCATGCTGTCGATGTAATTCGTCGTTCCCCCAAACTATACTTTTGATGGAAGCACATGACCTGTAGAATAAAAGGTGTTTTCGGATTTTTTAGGCCCCATAAATGTTTATCGGCATTGGTGTGTTTGCAAAAACTACACTAATATGAATATTAGTGGACATTAACACAGCAAAATTTACAAAATTCCTACTAAATATAAAAGCTAAAACTCTTTTTAATGAGGTAATAAATAACACATTTGTACATTTTAAACTTTTTGCAAAACAGTGAAGATCAAAGGTCACACAAAACCATCAATAAGCAAAAGTGCTCTACAAATCTAGAGGTAATCATTATTCATGTAGGTTTTTTTAGGACCCACAAACCATACATTTGCTAAATAATAACATTTTGTAGCCATTGTTTCAGAGTTCCTGCTGACTCTTAAAGGTGGTAATGCAGATGAACAGTCACAATGACTGATGGCAGCTCAGTGAAGTCCAACAGAGTGGTGAAGGCTGGCAAGTGTGGTGAAAAATGGCATCCTTAGCATACCTGTTACACAGACGTAATTACATCATGTCTAATGGAGAGCTGCCAGCCATAGATTATAGGAAGCTGGTCACTGCAGTGGATATAAACAGTTATTTTTACCTGAACATCCCCTGCTTTTACAGTACAATGTGCATCCAAATTGGAAGGCTGGGGGAGCTAAATTTTATAAGAGACCAGAAGTCTGCTGTTAGATTGTAAAACATATCAAACATGCAGAGCAGCAAAAAACAGCCGGGGATACAACTCACAGATATTCTTTACTATAACCCCCACCACGGTTGGATATCCCACAGAAACCAGGACTGACTTACAATCTTGTGTGTAACTCCGATACAAAATTTGGGACTGCAGGCCACACTTGGCCCCCTATCTAAATTCCCCGGATACAACCATATTACCTTAGTAAAAACACACACACACCATAAGTTGGCAAAAATTTGCCGCAGTATTTTTATTGGTTTTAAAATATATATTCAAAAGGATAAACATATTATTTCAACATTCAGCAGAAAACAAATATCCAGCAAAACCTTTTCCCAGTTTTCAGAACACGGGCTAATAAATCTTTATTAACCACTTCTTGCCCGGTCAATAGACAATTGATGTCCGGTAAGTAGTTGTGAAATCCTGACTGGACGTCTATTGACGTCCAGCAGGATGACATGCCGCCACGCGGCGATCGGTGATGCGGGGTGTCAGTCTAACACCCTGCATCTCCGATCTCGGTAAAGAGCCTCCGGCGGAGGCTCTTTACCACGTGATCAGCCATGTCCAATCATGGCTGATCACGATGTAAACAGGAAGAGCCCTGGTGTCAGTCTAACACCCTGCATCTCCGATCTCGATAAAGAGCCTCCGGCGGAGGCTCTTTACCACGTGATCAGCCATGTCCAATCATGGCTGATCACGATGTAAACAGGAAGAGCCGTTGATGGCTCTTCCTTACTCGCGTCTGACAGACGCAAGTAGAGGAGAGCCGATCGGCGGCTCTCCTGACAGGGGGGGTTCGCGCTGATTGTTTATCAGCGCAGCCCCCCCTCGGATGCCCACACTGGATCACCAGGGAAGCCCACACCAGGGAAGGGGGCAGTAAAAAAATGAGAAAGATGCCAATCAGTGCCCACAAATGGGCACTGACTGGCAACATGGGCACTGGGATAAACAAGTGATCCCCTCAGTGCCACCTATGAGTGCCCATCAGTGCCGCCTATGAGTGCCCATCAGTGCCGCATACCAGCGCCGCCTATCAGTGTTCATCAGTGCCGCCTCGACGGTGCCCATCAGTGCCACCTCGACGGTGCCCATCAGTGCCGCCATATCAGCGCCTGTAATTGAAGAAGAAAACTTATTTACAAAAAAAATAACAGAAAAAAATAAAAACTCAGGATGGTGCGTAAGTGCCCAGTATGGAAGTGGTTAAACCAGAAAACTCGTCCATCCGTCCCCCCCGTCCCCCCGGATACCTGGGTGACCCAACCACATAAATATACCGCAACAGGGAGGGAGGGTGGGAGCTTCTTCACCTGCAGGTCAGCTGCTGCAAAGAGGAAGTAGAGACCCTCAGCAGCCCCTTTTATCAGCTCTCTAGGGACTCTAGAAACTTCACTGGATTCCTAATTGGAGCACCTGAAAATTTGTGCATACATTTAAAGATACAGAACACCATTAATACAAACACCTATACCCTATACAGTTAACCCATTACTTGACATTACCAAGGGCTGGGTGGCCGCTGTCCCAAGAAAGTGGGCTCCAATGGTGCGCCCCCTTTGTACATGGGACCGCAGGCCACACTTGGCCCCCTACCTAAATTCCCCGGATACAACCATATTACCCTAGTAAAAACACACACACACCATAAGTTGGCAAAAATTGGCTGCGGTATTTTTATTATTTCAACATTCAGCAGAAAACAAATATCCAGCAAAACCTTTTGCCCAGTTTTCAGAACACGGGCTAATAAATCTTTATTAAACCAGAAAACACGTCCCCACCAGCCGGACTAGTGAAACTAGACCGGCCTACCCCAAATACGTGGCCCTTTCGATGCTGTTCCGCAGCCCGAGATTGAAGATATCGGCACCCACATGCGAAAGGTGGACCCCGTCCTGCTTAAACAAGCCCGGGATGCCCCCCTCGAGATCCACGTGCCGATAAGCAAAACCCCCCAAAAGTGGCATGCACTTAGCCATCGCCCGATTGACCCTCTTCCTCATCTTCTCCATTGCTTAATGCAATGGGGAAGACAGGCAAGCAAAGCGGGGAACAATTAAAAAAAAAAAACAATGATTGTACCCGGGAGGACAAATGGAACCAATATAGGTCCCGTTTTATCTCAAATAACAGATCTAAAGTTTGGAATTGAGACAAGTGAAAGAATAAATTCTGCTACCTCAGACCTCTTATACCTTACCAATACAGAGCGAATGATTCCGGCTGTAATGATAAATTGACAGAGTATCTTGCGTTGAGCCGCACGCTTCCGTGCCCAATGTATATATGAGTGGCCCAGAATCCAAACGCAATGCTGAAAACCTAGGAAAGTAAAGTGACAGGTTAGGCCTAACATACTGCTCAAAACAAGGAACCCGGTCACCAGTGCCACCGTACACACCGAAGTGTCTTCCCCCCCCCCCCCCCCCCCCCCGCCGGCAACACCACCCACGCCCCCCGACCCAGTTGGTTTTTGAGCGCCTTAAAAAGAGGCGTATCAGGCCATGTTCCACCAGCACATGCTCTGAAAGCATACCAGAAGAGCTCTTTTTGGACCCAGGAAATCCTGAAGGCTTTGAAGTAAAATAACACAAAAGCCACTCGGAATAAAAAAGCTTCATATTTGGTGAAACAAACCCCCAGTGTGGCCTTGCAAAGCCGCCTAAGAAGCGGTAAACCAATCGGCCGCCTGCCATCCGGAGCAAAAGTTGACCTCCGTTAGCCTTTTAGGGCCTGTTTCACCGTAAAAAAAACTAGAAATGGGTGGGAGACCCCTCACCCTGAAAAAGAAGGAAACTCCTGCTAAGGTTTTTACCAAAAAAACATACGAAGGCTGGCCTTCCTTCAAGAAGGCCAGAAAAGTCAGCACAGCCTCCTCCTTGGGAGCAAAAGGTCTCCGCAAAAAGAATCGACTTACGCAAACAACGTAAAATTTTCAAAATTTGACGTGGGAACGACGTCCATACTTAACATTGGCTATGCCTCATATAGCAGGAGTAACGTTACGCCGGAAAAAGCCTTATGCAAACAACGTAAAAAAAATTCGCCAGGCGCACGTACGTTTCTGAATCGGCGTATCCAGCTCATTTGCATATTCTACGCTGAAATAGACGGCAGCGCCACCTAGCGGCCAGCGTAAATATGCAACGAAGATACGACGGCGTAAGAGACTTACGCCAGTCGGATCTTAGCCTAATTTCGGCTTATCTTGCTTTCTGAATACAGAAAGAAGATACGCCGGCGTAAATTCTTGCTGAATCTAGCCCAAGATATACATCTCCTGACAATCCATTGAAAACTATGGACGTAGCATGCTTCTAACTGCTATTCTACCTGGGGAGCTGTCCCAAGAAAGTGGGCTCCAATGGTGCGCCCCCTTTGTACATGGGACCGCAGGCCACACTTGGCCCCCTACCTAAATTCCCCGGATACAACCATATTACCCTAGTAAAAACACACACACACCATAAGTTGGCAAAAATTGGCTGCGGTATTTTTATTATTTCAACATTCAGCAGAAAACAAATATCCAGCAAAACCTTTTGCCCAGTTTTCAGAACACGGGCTAATAAATCTTTATTAAACCAGAAAACACGTCCCCACCAGCCGGACTAGTGAAACTAGACCGGCCTACCCCAAATACGTGGCCCTTTCGATGCTGTTCCGCAGCCCGAGATTGAAGATATCGGCACCCACATGCGAAAGGTGGACCCCGTCCTGCTTAAACAAGCCCGGGATGCCCCCCTCGAGATCCACGTGCCGATAAGCAAAACCCCCCAAAAGTGGCATGCACTTAGCCATCGCCCGATTGACCCTCTTCCTCATCTTCTCCATTGCTTAATGCAATGGGGAAGACAGGCAAGCAAAGCGGGGAACAATTAAAAAAAAAAAACAATGATTGTACCCGGGAGGACAAATGGAACCAATATAGGTCCCGTTTTATCTCAAATAACAGATCTAAAGTTTGGAATTGAGACAAGTGAAAGAATAAATTCTGCTACCTCAGACCTCTTATACCTTACCAATACAGAGCGAATGATTCCGGCTGTAATGATAAATTGACAGAGTATCTTGCGTTGAGCCGCACGCTTCCGTGCCCAATGTATATATGAGTGGCCCAGAATCCAAACGCAATGCTGAAAACCTAGGAAAGTAAAGTGACAGGTTAGGCCTAACATACTGCTCAAAACAAGGAACCCGGTCACCAGTGCCACCGTACACACCGAAGTGTCTTCCCCCCCCCCCCCCCCGCCGGCAACACCACCCACGCCCCCCGACCCAGTTGGTTTTTGAGCGCCTTAAAAAGAGGCGTATCAGGCCATGTTCCACCAGCACATGCTCTGAAAGCATACCAGAAGAGCTCTTTTTGGACCCAGGAAATCCTGAAGGCTTTGAAGTAAAATAACACAAAAGCCACTCGGAATAAAAAAGCTTCATATTTGGTGAAACAAACCCCCAGTGTGGCCTTGCAAAGCCGCCTAAGAAGCGGTAAACCAATCGGCCGCCTGCCATCCGGAGCAAAAGTTGACCTCCGTTAGCCTTTTAGGGCCTGTTTCACCGTAAAAAAAACTAGAAATGGGTGGGAGACCCCTCACCCTGAAAAAGAAGGAAACTCCTGCTAAGGTTTTTACCAAAAAAACATACGAAGGCTGGCCTTCCTTCAAGAAGGCCAGAAAAGTCAGCACAGCCTCCTCCTTGGGAGCAAAAGGTCTCCGCAAAAAGAATCGACTTACGCAAACAACGTAAAATTTTCAAAATTTGACGTGGGAACGACGTCCATACTTAACATTGGCTATGCCTCATATAGCAGGAGTAACGTTACGCCGGAAAAAGCCTTACGCAAACAACGTAAAAAAAATTCGCCAGGCGCACGTACGTTTCTGAATCGGCGTATCCAGCTCATTTGCATATTCTACGCTGAAATAGACGGCAGCGCCACCTAGCGGCCAGCGTAAATATGCAACGAAGATACGACGGCGTAAGAGACTTACGCCAGTCGGATCTTAGCCTAATTTCGGCTTATCTTGCTTTCTGAATACAGAAAGAAGATACGCCGGCGTAAATTCTTGCTGAATCTAGCCCAAGATATACATCTCCTGACAATCCATTGAAAACTATGGACGTAGCATGCTTCTAACTGCTATTCTACCTGGGGAGCTGAGAAAATATCAGACCTGATGGGAAAGACTATAACGTGAAGAGTGGATTTCATCTTTTGCCACACCTCTGTCACCTGAATATTTTTTTCCTGGAGGCTGAATCTTTTATTACTTATTGCCATTATTTACGTATTTCTAGAATTGTAAATACAGAGCTTTTATTGTGGCTTTTAAGACATTTTTTGAATTGTTGAGTTATCTGTGGTTAGTCACTATTGGGTTGTCCCTCAGTTTCCATTTGTTGCAATGGACGAGTACAAAGTCGTCCTTTATAGCTGTGTGTTATCTCCTGACTTAGAACTTTTCTCAGCGTCTATATGGTGTTCTGTTCCTATCTAGGTGTGTTTGGAGTCATAAATGGCTTGGTGAAACTTGCTGTCCACTCCCATGTTGTCTCCATTTCCATCACACGATTACATCCTGTATGCAGCAAGCTTTGTGGATTACTTCCCATACCTCGTTGTACAGCCAAGGTTATTTGTAAATTCCACTTTACATATTTTATTTAAATGTACATTTTTAGTGGGTTTTTTATGTTACATGGTGTCAGTGGATTGTGTGTTTTGTATACCTGCTAGTCCTTGATCTCTTACGTTTACAGAGAATATCCTATCAAGGTAGAGGCATTTCTGGCATCTTGTGTACATGTTGCCTTAGCCAGGCTGGTTATCCTGTCCTGTGGGCTCATCTAGAGAGGTAGAGGGATTTCTGGTTCCTTTTGAGCATGCCACCATATCCAGGTTGGTTACCCTGTCCGGTGGGCTCATCTAGGGAGGTAGAGGGATTTCTGGTTCCTTTTGAGCATGCCACCATATCCAGGTTGGTTACCCTGTCCGGTGGGCTCATCTAGGGAGGTAGAGGGATTTCTGGTTCCTTTTGAGCATGCCACCATATCCAGGTTGGTTACCCTGTCCGGTGGGCTCATCTAGGGAGGTAGAGGGATTTCTGGTTCCTTCTGAGCATGCCACCATATCCAGGCTGGTTACCCTGTCCTGTGGGCTCATCTAGGGAGGTAGAGGGATTCCTGGTTACTTCTGTGTCTGGTTATCCTGTATTGTGGAACCATCTAGATCAGGGTTGTTGAAGCGAATTTCATTGTGGGCCTCCTCAGCATTATGGTTGCCCTCCAAAGGGCCAGTTATATCTGTCATGGTGTTCTCTTAGCAGTCTCAAAGTTTTTTTTTTTGTGGATGATAGCAGTGGTGTGTTACCCTCCTTTTTCAACTGGCTTAAAATTGTATTATAATTATGAGCAGATGTCAAGAGTCTCCCACCCTCGCTTACATCACAGTGCACCCCCCCCCCCCTTACATTATGCTGCAGCAGAGAAGAACCTAGAGGCAGAGCTGGGAGGCAGAAAGTGTGGGGTCTGGAGAAAGACCAGAGGAGGGCTGGGGTCAGCTGCCAGAGTCTGAGAATGCTAAGACCAGGGCATGGGAGGCGAAGACAAGGGGGTGCTGTGGCTGCATAGACAGGCGCAGGATCTGTCAAGTGTCCTCTCTGCTGCCGACTGCTGAGATGAGCCTTTCCACGGCTGCACAAATAATGCGCAGGATCTGGTGGAGGAGTTCTGTCCTCTCTGTTGACCCAAGATGGAAGCTGGGACAGGAGGGGGTGCCGCATCTGTAGGAGAGGTGCGAGTGCCAATTGAAATGCCATGGCTGGCTGGATTCGACCCTCAGGCCTTGTGTTTGCCACATGTGATCTAAATAAAGTTATCTCAGTACATACAGTATAGCAGAGACTTGTATCTGATATGTTTCTTTGTGGGCTGTTGTGATGAAGTGATCTGTGTGTACACATGATTATATTGCATGTCTAGTGTTGAATATTATGTGCATTATGTTTTGTGAGAGGGTGAGCTGAAATCCATCTGTATATGCAAATATTCTTATGCTGTATATAGTACGGAGAAATACTCTGGGCATGTACCTCTAGCTGGATTAATGGTGATCTGCTGGTTATTTTTATCTTCGGGACAATTTATAAGCTTATGTAGTGCTCAAACACCAGGTGTCATAAATACGTTGGTTACTCTTCTACTAACCTACGTCATGAAATTGTTGCTTTATCTTTGTACATTGCATTACAGCCAGCAAATGTTTGGTGTGTTATAATCAAAGTCTCCACATCTGAGTTTAGTGGCCTCAGCCTGGTGGTCAGCGGCGGGTAAGTACTTGATGTCCGTTTAGTTGTATTAATAGGTAGAGGAAATTATTACAACTTAAATTGTTATCTGTAGATTTACTATTCGGAAAATACCACTTTATCTGTGTACCGGCATTTATCATGATCCGACTTACGTAGGACTGTCCTGTCTGGATTGATTACATATTTGAAGAAAGCTGAGGACTGCTCAGACATAAATCCCTTTGCTGCTGAGAGATTTTCAACAAGTAGTTCAATCATCTCATGGGTATTTGATTATATCTGCTAGGTATGATATGACTACAAACAACAAGTTGTTAAATCGGTAGGAAAGGTTATAGTGCTCATGTAGCCAAAGCTGTAGTACATACAAATATTGAATAGGTAGATGCCATGATCTGCCATACACTGTTGAAGGGATAAATCGTATTGCAGTTTTCATAGCACTGCCTGACATTTGTGGATGAATGGGGGCATGAAGATCATCATATCTGGCCCAATTTAGCTTGTGACTGACTGGAAACAAGCTTAATGTCTCCATTTATTGTACCTTCCTCCAATATGTGCCGATGCTAGGGATGTCACCTTCTCCCACCCCCAAAGGAATAAACATATACAACCAGCATGTTTATAGCAGGATCTTGGCAATTAATAGACATGTGCATTCATTTTCGTCTGAATGCATTTTCTTCCGAATTTCGGGTATTTTCGTTATCGTTTTAACAAACGAGAACGAACGCGCAGAATCCGAAATCCGAAATTATCCGACATAAAAAAAGGCTTTATTTTTGTTTTCGTTGCTACATCGGTTCGATATAGATAGGAGATTCAACATGACGGTGACAATAGCAATCTGTGTCTATCGAACCTGTGGTCGAATGTGCCTAACCTATTAGTCCAAGATTATTCTACATAGAGAGGAAAGATTCGACATTATAGAGACAGTGTTGTGGTAGACCATTCAACATGAACGATGAAGATTCAATGAAGCAGAGAAAAACAAACAAACGTCAAATCTGTTATTGAAGGCTAAACTGTACGACGCTGCAATCGTACATTTTCGGTCAAATGCTCTGCCCATAGGCTATAGATGAAATCGAATGTTAGTTGACTAATAATAATAATTCATAAATATAATTTATTACTAGTGTCATACAACATTAGAATTCTTCGACCGGAAATGTATGATTGCGGCATTGTACAGTTTAGCTGCTCCGTCGAATCTTCTTAGAATATTCGACAGACACCATAAGCCTTCAATTGACAGATTCGACCTTAATTAAGTCGGATTTTCGGACGAATGCATTTTAAAACAAAATAAAAACTAATTTTGGGAGTAACTAAATAAATGTATTTTTCTCTAGTCGTCTTCCAGGACAGCCTCTTGAGACCTTGGGCTCCTCCCTCCGGGACAGGAAACACGTACACCCTTTTCTTTAAAGGGCGGTCCTCTAGATCTCCTCCTCAGTTATTGTGTTTCCTGCCAGAAGGGAAGGAGCACGTTTTTTAAGGGACTTTTAAAAATGCTGGATTCCCTCTCTGCCTGGTACCCCTCTGCTCCTGCTAGGAAGAGAAAGGTCACCGTTTTTCACTGCTGTCTAAAGCTCAGAGAGAGTGGGAACCCTTGATGTCGGCATCCCCCCCCGCAGTACCCAGTACCTGTTGCGTTGGTCTTCTTCTCAGAGCACAGCGCGGTACATCAGCTATGGCGGCGGCGAGAGACGCTGGCTGGCCATGCCGCTCTGCACTGCAGATCCTCTTCCGGAGCGGCGCTGAGGGGCGGGACGGATGCGTTCCACAAGGCGGAAGTGCGTCACCGGAACGGCGTCATCAAGGGGCGCCGTCGAAACCTAGTCCCATTTGACTTAGGCGCGGCAGTGGAAGGAAGGCACACGGAGCGGTGTGTTCCATACGCAGCCGGGCTGTTTAAGGACACAGGACCGATGGAGGAAGCGAGGCAGGCCACAGACTCCGGGTCCACCGGCTCCGGCGTCTCCCAGGTAAGGGGGGCTAGGCTGACTCTTCACTTACCTTGGGGGACATGGTCTAAATTATCTCAGGACCTTTTCTCCCTCCCTGGGCAGGGCCTGTGGTGGAGGGCTCCCCAGCACTTACCTTTTCTGGCACACGGTGTGGTTGTCAGGGGGCATTGTCTTTTATACTAAAACATGGTGTTTGTGTTTGATTTTAGGTCAAATCTCAGGACAAAACGCCAGCACAAGCCCCTAAAAGAAAGTGCGCTGTATGTGGGGAAAAATTGGGTTCCAGCTGGAAAAAGCCTCTGTGTAGAGTGCATCTCCAGTCTGGTCAAAGATGACTCTGTGGCAGAATGCCAAAAAGTCTTATCATCTGTAAAAGATGAGCTAGCATCCACTTTCAAATCTTTCCGGGGAATGATGGATAGGATGCAGATGCCGTCCCCGGTATATAGGACCCCTAGTGCCCCGTCCTTGGCAACTCCGGTCGAAGGGGATGAGCATGAGGAGGAGGAAGCAGGAGGGTCCACTCGGTCCCAGGCTTCCTCTCAGGTAGATTCAGCTTCTGGCTCTGAGCTAGAAGAAGAAGACTCTTCCAGGGGGACTAGATATAGACTGTCTCTAGAAGATGTGGGAGACTTGCTTAAAGCAATATATGAAACCCTAGAGATCCGAGAGGAACAGGTCCAGCTATCTAAGCACGACCAACTTTATCAAGGTAGTGCTGTAAAGACCAGGTGTTTTCCTGTTCATAAGTCGTTGGTGGAAACGATCTTGTTGGAGTGGGAGCAACCAGAAAAAAGACCTTTTTTTGCAGGGAACCTAAAGCGTAGATTTCCTTTTGAGGAAGATACAACGCTCCCATGGAACAAAGTTCCAAAGCTAGATGCACCTCTGGCCAGGGTATCAAAAAGAACTGACCTGGCCTTCGATGACCTTGGATCACTTAAAGATCCGATGGATAAAAGGGGTGACATCATTTTAAAAAGGGCATGGGATGCTTCCACTATTGCACTCAAACCAGCGTTGGCGGCTACCTGCGTAGCCAGGAACTTGGAGTGTTGGCTCAATCAACTCCAAGCGCATATCACTGCTGGTACATCCAGGCAGCAGATCTTAAAATCTTTCCCGTTGCTCTTGAAGGCGGCTGGCTTCCTAGCCGATGCTTCCTCAGAATCGGTGAAGCTTGCAGCCAGATCCGCAGCGTTGGTCAACGCAGCCAGAAGGTCGGTCTGGTTAAAGACATGGACGGGTGACGCCGCATCAAAGTTAAAACTCTGCGGCTTACCTTTTTCTGGCGATCACTTATTTGGTCCGGGTCTCCAGGAGGCACTAGAAAGGACACAAGATAAAAAGAAAGCCTTCCCGGAAAGAAAAAAGAAAGAAAATAAACGCTTTTTTCGAGGGTTTAGGCAAAACCAGAAAGACCGGGATTCACATCCTAAAAAACATTGGTCGGGCCAAAAGGGACGTGGAAGAGGAGGAATCTTGTTTAACCCTCCTCAGGTTCCCCCCAAAACCCAGTGACACTCAGGTCCCTGTGGGAGGAAGATTGGGGGAGTTCCTCTCACAATGGACAGAATTAACAGTCAGTCCGTTTGTACACGACCTCATAGAAAACGGCTACAGGCTGGAATTCTCAGTTCCCCCTCCCCCAATATTTTTGGTCACTCAACCTCCCAGAGATCGGGAGAAGGCAGAGGCCCTGGGTCTCCTTTTAGGGGACCTGTTGGATCAGAGGGTTCTGTCGGAAGTTCCCCAGGAGGAGGAAGGTCAGGGGGTGTATTCACATGTCTTCGTGGTGAAAAAGCCCTCAGGAAAGTACAGACTGATTTTAAACCTTCGTCCCCTCAACAAGTGGGTCCGGTACAAACGGTTCAGAATGGAATCGATATTTTCAGTCACCAGTCTGATCTTCCCAAAGTGTTATATGGCCACCGTGGACTTACGGGACGCATATTTACACATTCCGATCCGTCAGGAATGCCAAAAATTCCTGCGTCTAGCGGTAAGACTGGGTTCTGCTACCAAACATCTGCAATTCAGGGCCCTCCCCTTTGGCCTGTCTTCCTCGCCAAGGATTTTTACCAAAGTCCTAGCAGAAGCCCTGGCACCACTGAGACTCCAAGGAGTAACAATAGTGCCTTACCTAGACGATCTGTTGTTCATAGCCCTGTCTTTCCTGCGTTCCCTGGGTTGGCTGGTCAACGAAGAAAAATCGCAGATGATACCATCACAGGAGGTGATGTACCTGGGATACAGAATATCCTCAGTAGAAAAGAAGATTTTCCTTCCCCAGGAAAAAATTCTCAAACTGGATCAGGCGGTTGCTTTCCTCCAGACGAATCAGGAGATCAGCATAAGGCAAGTTATGCGAGTTCTGGGTCTGATGTCGGCCTGTTTTCCGGCGGTACCCTGGGCCAGATTTCATTCGCGTCCTCTCCAGGCACATATGCTCAAACTTTGGAGTGGCAGGAAGGAGGA
This sequence comes from Rana temporaria, assembly GCF_905171775.1. NCBI lineage: Eukaryota > Metazoa > Chordata > Amphibia > Anura > Ranidae > Rana > Rana temporaria. The sequence goes on from NC_053491.1 coordinate 372,284,598, forward strand.
TTTGGACCTCACAATACCTATCCCAAAGAGCATTCAAAGAAACCTATGGTGGTGGAGAGCCAGAGAAAACCTGGACAAGGGTCTTCTCTGGGATCCACCAGTGGCTCTGGTAATGACCACCGATGCCAGCAGGGGGGGTTGGGGAGCCCACCTGGGAGAAGTTTGGACCCAGGGTCAGTGGTCGTCCTCGGAGGTTCTTCGGTCATCAAACCAAAAAGAACTGTTAGCACTTGAAGCCCTGAATGGCTTTTAGAACGGCTATCTAGTGGGTCAGCATCTACAAATCAGGACGGACAACGCTGCCACAGTAGCTTATATAAACAAGCAAGGAGGCACAAGGAGCCCAGCCCTCCAGGCAACAGCTACACAGATCTTGATCTGGGCAGAGAAAAATCTGGTACACCTTTCAGCTGTCCACTTAAAGGGCTCACTGAATACCCTGGCAGATTTCCTCAGCAGACAGGTAGTATGTCAGGACGAGTGGTCTCTAGACCAGGAGACTTTCTACCAGATAGTCTCACTCTGGGGACTACCAGAGGTGGACCTGTTTGCAGCAGAGGAGAACAGGAAGGTTACAACATATTTTTCCATTCACCCACAAGACAAAGCGAAGGGGATAGATGCCTTCTCACATCCTTGGCATTTCAGCCTGGCATACGCATTCCCTCCAGTAAGGTTGATTCCCAGGGTAATTCAAAAATTTCTCAGGGAACCCGCAGATCTGATTCTGATCACGCCTTTCTGGCCCAAGAGGCCATGGTTCGCCAGCCTGTGGAGGCTGGCCCTGTATCCACCTTGGACACTTCCAGAGAAAGTAGATCTACTGTCTATAGGTCCAGTCCTTCATCCTCAGATAAAGAACCTGAAACTAACTGCCTGGTTTCTGAAGAGCAACTATTGAAAGCACAGGGTTTTTCGGATAAAGTGGTCACGACTCTCTTAGGGTGTCGCAAACCTGTAACTAGAGCAATATACTCTAAGGTGTGGAAAAAATTCAATTCCTGGAAGATACAACAAGGAATGAATCATTCTGGCATCCCAGTAGTGCTAGAATTTTTGCAGGCAGGTGCGGACTTAGGCTTATCAGTCAGCACTCTCAAAGTACAGGCGGCTGCCTTAAGTATTTTTTTGGATGTACCTCTTCAACAGGATCGCTTCGTCAAAAACTTTTTCAAAAGTCTGACAAGATCTAATCCAACTAGGATTAGAGCCTGTCCCTCTTGGGATCTGTCCTTGGTACTAAAGGCTCTTACTAACAAACCATTTGAACCGCTGGAAGAGTCTTCTCTGAAACATGTTACCCTTAAAACAGTCTTTCTAGTGGCCATAGCCTCAGCCAGGAGAGTCAGCGATCTTCAGGCCCTCTCTATTAGGGAACCCTTCCTATCTGTATTTGACGATAGGATAATTCTTAGGACGGATCCTAGCTTCCTACCCAAGGTAGCCTCTACCTTTCATAGGACTCAGGACATTGTCCTTCCAACCCTGCTTTCCTCTTCAGAAAATGATGAAGGGGAATTTTTGTCCTTATTGGATGTTAAAAGAAGTCTTTTATTTTACTTGGAAGTCACAAAGGAATTTAGACTATGTGACTCACTTTTTGTTAACTTCTCAGGTGCCCGCAAGGGTCACAGAACATCAAAATCCTCTATTGCCAGATGGCTCAGGATGTTGATTGTAGAAGCATATACGTTAGGGGGTAGGGAACCACCTACAGTTAAAGCACATTCTACTCGGGCAGTGGCGGTTTCCTGGGCAGAAAGAGCAGGAGCGTCCCCGGAAGAGATCTGTAAGGCGGCAGCCTGGACATCTTACTCAACCTTTGCAAGACACTACCGGTTGGACCTGCTGTCAGACAAGGATCAGGCCTTCGGACGAAGGGTCCTCCAGACAGTAGTCCCACCCTAAAAACCAGTAAGTTCTTGCTTGTCATCTCAAGAGGCTGTCCTGGAAGACGACTAGAGAAAGACCGGAGTTAGGCTTACCGGTAACTCTGTTTCTAGGAGTCTTCCAGGACAGCCGGAGTTTTTCCCACCCGGTGTCTGTTAAGGAACTGTAATTGTGGTGAAGATATAAAATGATCTAACGATGTGTTGGTAGACTATGTCTTTCAGGATCTTCTGGTATTTCTCGGGCAAACTGAGGAGGAGATCTAGAGGACCGCCCTTTAAAGAAAAGGGTGTACGTGTTTCCTGTCCCGGAGGGAGGAGCCCAAGGTCTCAAGAGGCTGTCCTGGAAGACTCCTAGAAACAGAGTTACCGGTAAGCCTAACTCCGGTCTTTCGGACGAAAACGAAATTCCAAAACGATATATTTGAGTGTGCACATGTCTAGCAATTAATAGCACTCAATACCAATTTGCTGCTTTTTAGAACAAGCAAAATACTTGTATTACTAGTATTAAGAGACGTAGGGGTTGATTTACTAAAACTGGAGAATGTAAAATCTGGCGCAGTTGTCCAATTAACTTCAGCTTGTTCAATTAAGCTTTGACAAAAAACCTGGAAGCCGATTGGTTTCTTTGCAGAGCTGCACCAGATTTGGCACACTCTAGTTTAAGTAAATCGCCTCCATAGACTCAATAAATCAGCCTCACCATCTCTCTTTCTGAACTTATTATTATTCAGGATTCATATAGCGCCAACAGTTTGGGTATATAGGAAGATGATACAGCAACAATGCAAGGGGGTAAAGAGGGCACTGCTGCTGGTAACTTACAATCTATTATGGAGGGGCTGGTGCAACAAAAGGTAATAACTGTGAGGGATGAACTGATTGAAGAGAAAGATTTGGTTATTAGATGAAGGTAGGGCAGGCTTTCCTGAAGAGATTTGTTTTTCAGGATCGCCTAAAAGTGGACAGAGTAGGAGATAGCTGGACAGATTGTGGTAGGGAGTTCCAAAGGTTGGAAGATGCTCTGGAGAAGTCCTGGAGACTACTATGGGAGGAGGAGACGAGAGCTAGAGAACAAGGAGGTCTTGGAAGGAATGGAGAGGACAATTTTGTTGATATCTCCATCAGCTCATTCCCCACAGCTATTACCTTTTTGTATCACTTGACCCTCCCTCCTAGAGTGTAAGCTCTAATGAGCAGGGCATCCCTGATTCCTCCTGTAATGTATTGTATTGTAACTACTGTCTGCCCTCATGTTATAAAGCGCTGCGCAAACTGTTAGCGCTATATAAATCCTGTATGATAATAATATTTGGAGACAAGATTGGTGATGTAGCTCGGGGTAGAGTTGTAAATGGCTTTATATATTCTTGTTAATGTTTAGAATTTTATTCGTTGGGCAGAAAGTGATGGCATTGGCAGATAGGGGTGGTTGACACTGAGTAGTAAGGTAGATGAGTCTGGCAGCAGCATTCATGATAGGATAGACTGAAGAGGGGATAGCCTATGTAGAGGTAGGCCAACGAAGAATAGTTACAAAAGTCAATGATCAGAGATAACAAGGGAGTGAGTAAGTTGCTTTGTGGTTTCAACATTTAAAAAGGAGCGTATTTTGGAGATGTTACGGATGTGAAGTCTACAAGATTTGGGGTTGAAAAGACGGGTCAGAGTGCAGGATTACACCTAGTACCCTGGCATGAGGGGAGGAACTGATAGTTGTATTATTAATCTTGATGGAGAAGTCGGGGGAGGGGACACAGACAGGAGGGAATATTATGAGCTCAGTTTTAGAAAGACTGAGTTTTAGGAAGTGGGTGACATCCATGCTGATATGTCAGCTAGTAATGTGACAGGAGACTGAAGGGGTGAGGCTAGAGATGGATTTATTTTGGGTTTCATCAGTGTAGAAATGGTACTGGAAGCCGTCTGAGTTTTTCAAGTGACCAACGGAAGAGGTGTAAATGGAGAAGAGGAGGGGTGCAAGGGACCACTATAGAAAGAGTAATGCCGCGTACACGCGACGTTATTCGTGTCATGGAAAAAAAAATGTTTTTCTCGACCTGATTCATCTCAAGCCTGCCTTGCATACACACGATCATAAAAAAAAATGCTTAAAGCGCGGTGACGTACAACGGCACTATAAAGGGGAAGTTCCATTCGAATTGCGCCACCATTTGGGCTGCTTATGCCAATTTCTCATCTCATAACTTCTGAGCATGTGCGTTTTTTCCCCCTCGTTAAAGCGTACACACGACCGTTTTTCACGACCTTAAAAACGACGACATGAAAAACGACGAGAAAAAAATAGAGCAGGTTCTACATTTTTAATGGCCATTTTTCTCGTCAAGAAAAATGCTCTGAAGCCTACGACCTGTTTTCACAACCAATTGGGTAGGAGGAGGAGAACCAGGAGAGAACAGAGTTTATAGGAGTTGAAAATCTCTCCAAAAATGTTGTGAATATTTACTTCAGTTATGTGAAAAGCAAATTACTGCTTAGTTTGAATATCCAATCACATGCAGATGCTTTTCACATGAATGGATAAGTAAAGTGAATATTTACACAATTTTTGGAGTGAAGATTCTCAACTCTGTAGTAGATTAATCCAATAATGTGTCCCTGTACAAAGCATTAGTAAGACCTCATGCAGAATTTGAAAGCCTCTTTCTGTGGTCATCAACCTGTACGTCACCACTGTGTCCTGAGTGCAGCAGGGACTTGCCGATTGGCACTCCCTGGAAATATTGGATTCTGACACTGACTCTAGTTGATTTTAGACGTTCTCCGCAATAGAGCAGCATTGTGCATCAAGAGAGGTACGTTTTTTGTTTCCACAGGGAGAGCTTTTAATACTAATTTTATTTAACAACACAATTTTTTTGATGGGACACACCTAAATTATCACTGGTGCAGCCATTTTCTTTCCATTTTCACATAATTGGTGAAATTATGTTGACCTGTGTGTGGTATAAATACATGTGCATCTGCAAGGTCTGACTTCTAATGAGTTGGTTTTGTGGCATAAACTACTCCATGAGAAAAAAGGAACTCTGTAAAAGGGTGATTGATAAGTTCAAGTCATAGGATGAATACAGGAACTTCTCTAAGTCACCTAATATTTGTTGGAATAGCATTAAATCATGTACCATTTAAAGAAGTTCTACATTGTGTTTGAAAATGTTTCAACTAAGCAGCTATAAATACTGTAGCTACTGACTTTTAGTAAAAAGGGGGTTCAGCGTACTCACCCGAACCAGTTCTTCTCTTGGTTGAGTCCTGGTGCCAGCATGTTTAGTGTGGGCAGCTGACTGTTGTTCTCTGTGCCTTCACAGCTGGCTGCCCACTTTGTATAAGCTAGCCGTGCTGCGATTTGTTTATGGTCCTGCAGCCTTATGTGACCTGTCACGTGTCACGGAAGTTTGTGGGCAGAGAGAGAGAGGAAGGAGAAGTTCTGCTTTAACTACTAGCCGACCAGCCGCCGTCATTCTACGGCGGCAGGTCGGCTCTCCTGGGCGAGAGCCCGCAGTATAACGTCGGCTCTTAGAGCGGCCACTAGGGGCGCGTGCGCGCCGCCGGAGGCGCGCATGCTCGCTCCCCGCTCGCCCCCGACTCCCGTGCGTGTGTCCGGCGGGCGCGATCGCCACCGGGCACCCGCGATTGCTCGTTACAGAGCGGGGAACAGGAGCTGTGTGTGTAAACACACAGCTCTCGGTCCTGTCAGCGGGGGAAATGCTGATCTTTTGTTCATACAATGTATGAACAGAGGATCAGTGTTTCCCCTAGTGAGGCCACCCCCCCCCCACAGTAAGAACACACCCAGGGACATACTTAACCCCTTCCCCGCCCCCTAGTGTTAACCCCTTCACTGCCAGTGGCATTTTATTGTAATCCAATGCATTTTTATAGCACTGATCGCTATAAAAATGCCAATGGTCCCAAAAATGTGTCAAAAGTGTCCGAAGTGTCCGCCATAATGTCGCAGTACCGAAAAAAAACGCTGATCACCGCCATTACTAGTAAAAAATATATATTAATAAAAATGACATAAAAATACCCCCTATTTTGTAAACACTATAACTTTTGCGCAAACCAATCAATAAACGCTTATTGCGATTTTTTTTTTTTTTTTTTACGAAAAATACGTAGAAGAATACGTATCGGCCTAAACTGAGGAAAAAAAATGTTTTTTTATATATTTTTGAGGTATATTTATTACAGCAAAAAGTAAAAAATATAATTTTTTTTCAAAATTGTTGCTCTATTTTTGTTTATAGCGCAAAAAATAAAAACCGCAGAGGTGATCAAATACCACCAAAAGAAAGCTCTATTTGTGGGAAAAAAAGGACGTCAATTTTGTTTGGAAGCCACGTCGCACGACCGCGCAATTGTCAGTTAAAGCGACGCAGTCCCGAATCGCAAGAAGTGCTCTGGTCTTTGGGCAGCAATATAGTCCGGGGGTTAAGTGGTTAAGGAATGGAAAGCGTATGGCACAGCTGTATATCTATTAAGAACAAGCTGTCCACCAAAAAATGAGTGATCATGCAAGGAAACTTATAGTAAGTAGGCCACCAAAAGATCTGTGACAAGCCTAAAGGGGTTGAGGTTGGATAGGTTATGCATATAAATGTGCCTGCTTCATTAGTCATGGCTTTCTAGTAGAGAAATCCCTTGTTAACTAAAATGCACTTGACATGTCCTATGCACTTTGCCAGAAGGCATGCAGAAGACTGAAGTCAGCTGGAAGGAAGGTTTTATGGTCTGAGAAGAATTTAACTTCATAGCCATTGGCTCTAACAACTTGTTTGGCTTGGGCTAAACCATGCACGAATGTACCATCCCCACCGTGAAGCATGGTGGTGATAGCATCATGCTATGGGATGCTTCTATGCTGTATGCCATGAAAGACTTGTGAAGGTAGTGGGTAGAATGAGTATAGCAAAATGCAGGAAACCTGATAGTCTGCAAAAACAGGAGCTTAGGGAGATTTGCCTTCCGACAAATCAATTATCAGAGTAAAGCCAAAACTACACAAGAGTAGTGTAAACAGAATGTTAATGCACTTGAATGGCCCAGATCCAAATCCACTGGAGAACTGGCTAAAAAAAAAGGACTTAAAGGAGAAGTGTGGACTGCATAAAAACAAAAACAAAAATTGTATTCATCTATATGGCTGCTGCAGCTGCCCTCCGCTGGTCTCTAAGGCCGCGTACACTCGGTCGCACAAAACCGATGAGAATGGTCCGACGGACCGTTTTCATCGGTTCACCTCTGAAGTGGCCGTACGGCCTGATATGTGTACACACTGTCAGTCCAAAATCCGATCGGGTCAGAACGCGGTGACGTCAAACACACGACGTGCTGAATAAAGCGACGTTCAATGCTTCCAAGCATGCGTCGACTTGATTCTGAGCATGCGCAATGCGCGGGTTTTGAACCAATGCTTTTCTGTACTAACCATCGGTTTGGTCCAATGGGGCAGCGGTCCATCGGTTCGGTTTTGAAGCATGTTTTAAAATTTTGGACCGAAGGAAAACAGACCGATAGCCTATACACACGGTCGGTTTGGTCCGATGAAACTGAACTTCGGTTCATTCTCATCGGACCAAACCGACCGTGTGTACAGGGCCTAAGACAGCAAACTGAGCAATCTCATGACCACTTATTGCTCAGTTCTTGATCATCAGTGAGCAGAGAGTGGTGACTGTTGTGGAGGGGGTGAAAGTGGCTGGCTCAGGCTCTGAGTTGCTCTAACCTAACGCCAGGCATCTGGACATTCTCAAAAACAAAAGCAGCACCTTCTAAAGCCTTGTACACACGATGCAATTGTTTGGCAGGGGATTGTCTGTTGACAGGACTGTTGTCCTAAAATCTTACCTTTTAGTAAGCTCTTTTTGACAATTGTTGTCCAACTTTCGGCCAACAAATGTTGGATGGCAGGCTAGTAAATTTTCGGCGGACGACAGTTGGAAGTCCAGATTTTCGTATCTTTAGTACATAAATCTTTAATTCAAAAGTACAAATACGCATGCACTGAATCAATGCTCACCAAGCACGAAATTAGCAGAAGGGGCACAAAGGGTGGCGCTCAAGAGCTGAAATTCCTCGTAGGACGTCACTACGTTCGTGTTTGTTGCACGACAATTATGTACCCTTAGTATGCAAGACAAGATCCTGGCACACACCCTTTTGACAAAAATTAGACGCTGGGTTGGGGTCAACAATCGTACTGTGTGTACGAGGCTTAAGTATAGCAATGCAGACATTTATTAAATTAAAATAGTGATGGAAACGCTCACAAATGAGCAGTATAAACCAGCATAAATAATACGATCATCCACGCTGTCCTGGAGGCTGCCGAGTGTCACTGGCTGGAATGGCATATTCATCACAATTTTAATTTAATGTCTGAATTGCTACACTTGTAAAAAGGGTGGAGAGTTGGGACTTTAAATGAGATGCTTTTTTAGCAGTATGCGATTAAGTATATACATTGAATATAAAAAATGTTTCCATAATGACCAGGCTCAAAATTACCAACCAAAAAAGCACTAAACCAAATTAATCTGTCTAACTGTATGTAATTAAAAACAGAGGTTTAGTTGCATGTCTTTGCAAATACCTGGTAAGCTGCAAGCCAAACGTCAAGGCACTCTGTTACTGCAGTCCTAGCTATGATTTTTAAAGCCTCCTAAAGAGGAGTACAGGTGTGCTAATCAATAGATAGGGAGCAGGTGGTAGCCTAAATCTGCCCCTACCTATAGTTGGTCTGGCAAAAAAGAGCACTGGAACACTTAGGCCCCTTTCACACTGGGGAAGGATAGCGCCGCTATTTTTAGCAGCGCTATACCGTCAGAATTGCGGTAGTATTCGGCTGCTAGCGGTGCGATATTAACCCCCGCTAGTGGCCGAAAAAGGGTTAATACCACCAGCAATGCGCTTCTGCAGAGGCGCATTACCGGCGGTATTACCGCGGTGTCCCATTGTTTTCAATGGGAAGGAGCGGTAAACATACCGCTCCTCTCACCTCTCCAAAGATGCTGCTTGCAGGATATTTTTTTTCTCCCGCCAGCGCATCGCCTCAGTGTGAAAGCCCTCGGGCTTTCACGTCAAGAATGCTGGGGCAGGAGTATTTCAGGTGTTATTTATGCGCTATTCTTAGCGCTAAAACGCCTGAAATACGCCTCAGTGTGAAAGGGGCCTTAGAAGGCACTGCTTTTGTCCCATGTTCCAGAGTCTCTTCTAGCTGTAAGCTGGCAGCCTTCTTGAGATAAGCATATCCAATATCCTCACATGGACACTTTGTCATAGACTTGATTAATTACTCTTTTTTTATTGACCCCACTCCTATTTCTATTTTGTATAGCCTTATCCAGAGTCTTACAGAGCCTGGATCGGCTCTTTGATGTCAGCCGACCTTTGCCCGCTGTCGGCTGATTCTAGGTCACAGCAGAGCACAAGTAAGTGCACTCCAAAGGTTTTGGCCATACTTCTCTTTTAAGACTGTACTATTGGGCGTCTACATTCTGGATGCAGTAGTAAAGCAAGACACCTTTTGGACAGCAGCAATTTCAATATGGGGGATGGGTAGTATAACTTTTTTACATAAATAAAAGCTGACCGCTGTAAGCCCCCCATCATTGGCGCGTTTCACACAGACGTTGCGTCCAAAAATCAATGGATGAAAAATGAACAGCAAAGCATCTCTATGGGCTAACAGATGTAAGGGCTAATTCACACTTTGTGCAGTGACAGACCTTTTACTGTAAAATGCCCGTCACCGTAAGGACACACAGAAAACAATTGTTTTCTGTGTGTCCCATTCACACTGCAACACAGCCCAGAGGTGCACTGCAGCGTGCTGCGATAAAAAATTGGACTAACTTTACTGTTGTCTTATTTCTTAATTAAAAAAAGTGTATTTTTTTTCCAGAAAAGTGTGCTTGTAAGACCGCTGCGCAAATACGGTTTGATAAAGTATTGCAACAACCGCCATTTTATTCTCTAGGGTGTTAGAAAAAATAAAATTATGTAATGTGTTTGGGGGTTCTAAGTAGTTTTCTAGCCAAAAATAAACGTTTTTTAATGTGTAAACACCACATCTTAGAAATAGGCTCGGTAATGTAGTGGTTAAAGTAAGTTTAACATAATGTACTAGCATGCGGTGCATACTAGTACATTATATCTTTAAATTGCAGGATACAAAAAAATACAGCATCCAGCGGTTTAATACCAAAGTGGTTTTGTCTCATTTCTGTAAACTGATACATTCTGCTGGAGAGCTGGATCACCAGATGATAATAAGCCTAAAAAGGAAATGGGCATCATGTCTAAGAATTTGGAAGCTGCAATATAATAAATGTTTGCTTTTGGGTTTAATACTGCTTTAAAGTGGTTGTAAACCCAAACAAAAAAAGAAGAAAAAAAAACACCCCTGCAAGACAAAGGCATAATGAGCTAGTATTCATGTATTACTTACCTCAGTAAGCCCGGCATGGGTCCTCGTCTCCCCCCCTCACCACTCCCACGCATGTGCGCGAGAGCCGCCGGTAACGGCACACAAACTGAAGCAACGGCACATAGGTGCCATTGCTTCGGTTTGCCCCAGTGTGCATGTGCTGATGACACTGGCACATGCAGGGCACATCACGGTTTAGGGGATATCCTGGGTAGCTACAGGTAAGCCCTAATATAGGCTTACCTGTAGCATAAAGTGATTGTAAAGGGTTTGCGACCACTTTAAGTAGCTGGTACCAGCTGGCAGCAGAATTTAAACAAATGAGCTGTCCTTAACAAATTTTAAAAAATTGTGTAGGGTTCCCCCAATCTATACCAGGCACTTCGGTCTGGTATGGATTTTAAGAGGGTCACCACGCCAAGAAAAAAAGTATAGGACCCCCGTAAAATGTATATAAGGCCCTTAGATCTGATATGGATTTTTAATGTTTACATTTTTTTAAATTGGGGTCTCCCCAAAATTCTTACCAGACCTTTTATCGAGTATGCAGTCCCCCCCCCCCCCTCGAACTATACCAGGGCAGATGCCCTCAGAATGTGAAGAGGCACCTTGCCAGGGAGGGTTGCCCCCTGGCACAGTACAGAAAAATAAACAAAAAACAGGCCCCACTTTAGAAAAACTGTAAACTTTAATGTAAAAATAGCATCAAAGCGCTCACATTGAAATAACTGTGTACAGGCATGTGGAGGGGGTCCAGATGACCGTCTATCCTCAGCCGAGATGTATGGTCCCTTGTCGCTATAGGACTTGTTCGCTGCGCTTGTGCTGCTTGTGAAGGAGCCCATGCGTTGTTAACCAAAGGGCGATTTCTGGGTAGGCTCTGTGGCTACCAGACCGAGGGCTTTCCTGGGACGCAGCGGCGTGAGGCGGAATGACGTCACACCTGAGGACCAAGATGCAGCGCGTTTCGGTGCATGCCCCGTGAGTTGGTAAGAATCACAGCCCGCACCTTTTTCAAGCTGGGTGTAATGGCTGTATACAGCCTGTTTATATATGCCTGTGTGGTGTTGCCACCTAATGGTAGTAAATGTAAATGCACTCCACAATATATGAGAGATTTACACTAATGATGGCAAATATTTTTAATGGGAAAAACAACGAAATAAAATATGTACTCTGTTAATCGGAAATGCTATAGATAATACACTGGAATAGACCCGTAAAAACTGTTTATAATACAGGAAAATAAATATTGAATTTAAAAAGGGGGGCTTATAAAAAGTTACAAAATGCTATTTTGAGGGTTCAAATGATAATGAACTATAAACTATGGGCACAAAAATAGGGGAATTTTTTTTTAAAGTAATTGGCTCCTCTACATGTATAGTAATATGAGGGAATTATTTAGATGATATGATAATATTAAGGAAGATTTTCTCGAAAAAAAGAGAGGGGGAGGGGGAATTAATTTTATATATATTTTTTTTATAATCAAAATTTTTATTATTATTAACAATATTCCATACAACATTGTACATTCTTATGTTCCATCATTTACATACTAGACACAATTGAACATTGCAGGGAAAATCTAAAATTGTCATATCAAAAACTTATCAATTATTCTACCCCCCAAAAAAAGAAAAAAGAAGATGGGGGGGAAAAAAAGAATTATAATTCACCTCCCCTCCTCTGTATCACCCCTCTCTACAGTGGAATATGTCTGCTCTGTCCCTACACCCTCCATTCCTTCTACTTGAATTGTGTGTTCTCCTACTATGTCCTTTTATACCCTGCGAGAAAGGGGAGAGAAAAAATAAAAAAATAAATTGTGGATAATAAATATAATAATAATAATTAACGTTGTGCCTAGTGTTTGATTATTGGTCTCCCGTGATTATGTGTATCAGCCACCTAGTGTTTGATTATTGGTCTCCCGTGATTATGTGTATCAGCCCTCATGGCCTTTTCCCCAACTAACGTAACAAAGTGCAAATAGTTAGAGGAAGAGAAAAAAAAAAGAGGAGAGATTTACACCTACTACCGTGTACTTTATTTATCCTACCCCCCTCTACCAAAACCTCATGAGAGGCCACTAGGGAGATCAGTAAGAAAGAGAGGAAAAAAAAAAAACCCTCAATGACGTGGGCAGGCTGGATACAATATGCACCTGAAATGGGCTAAGGACAAGAGAAATGGAATGGGAAAGCAGGGGGCGTAACAGATACGTGAGGTCCCCAGGGTAGTCGTAAAAGGCTTTAACTATGAAAGAATAAGGAGTTAGAACATGATCGTTGACCAGAGTTGACAGAATTAATTTATATTAATACGATAAAAAGTAATATTCACATTATACGAAAAAGATGTATATCTGATATAATACAAGATATAGTAAGATTATAACAAAAGAAAATAATGGTGAAGAGGTGGGGTTATCATCTAAAATAAAAGGACAAAGGTGTGTGAAATTAAAGATTAATTTGTTGACTGTTACAGTATTGTGGATATTTCTAATTCTTAGTTGATGCCTCCAGGTTTGAGTGTATTCAAAGAGTAAATCCAATATGTCTCTCTCTCGCAAAGTCTTTGAAACCTTTCAGCTTCCGAGAGTTTATTGAAAATTTGTTAGACGACCCAAACTCTTAGGCCCTCAGTGGATTTTTCGTGGCATTCAGCGAAGTGACGTGGCACACTGTGTTTGTCCCTGCCACCCTCTATTTTTCTCCTGTGTTCCCCAAATCGGAGTGGTCGTATCATACGGCCTACATACAGGAGCTGGCAGGGACAGGTCAGTGCATAAACAACAAAATCAGAGCCACAATTGTACGTTTTACCTTTAGTGGTGAATTGTTTTTGGCTGTGGTTTATAAAGGCACATGTTTTACATGAATTATTTTTACATTGAAACATCCAGTTCCATTTCCCACAATTCTGATTTAGGACGTTTGACTCAACATGAGGAGGGACCTAAATTAGAATAAGGATAGAGGTGGAACACAGTTAATAAGAAAGTATTACAAAGATGGGGGAGGAAAAAGGGAAAGGAGAGAACGCTTTTTTGCACGCTGTGATTCTTACCAACTCACGGCGCATGCACCGAAAACGCATGGCATCTTGGTCATCGGGTGTGACGTCATTCCGCCTCACGCCGCTGCGTCCCAGCAAAGACTCATCGTTTGCGCTCCAGCCCTCGGTCTGGTAGCCGCAGAGCCTACCCGGAAATCGCCCTTTGGTGAACAATGGATCCTTCACAAGTAGCACAAGCGCAGCGAACAAGTCCTATAGCGACAAGGGACCATACATCTCGGCTGAGGATAGACTGTCATCTGGACCCTCTCCACATGACTGTACACAGTTATTTTAATGTGAGTGCTTTAATGCTATTTTTACATTAAAGTTTACAGTTTTTCTAAGTGGCGCCTGTTTTTTGTTTCTTTTTCTGTTCCATGTATTGGAGTCCGGCTTCAGCTCCCCACACAAGGCTGCCCAGATCTAGAGACTGTTTTCTAATTTTAGAGCTATTAGCTCAAAGGACTTTTTATGGAAAATTATTTTATCCTTTGTCAGTGTGCGCCATTATTGTAAATATTGCCCCTGGCACAGTAGCTTGTCCCCATGTTTCATGAGGGCAAGGGTATTCGAGAAGCTAGAGTCTGCTCACCCTAAGTTTTCCAGCATGGGTTCCCTGAATTTCCCATTGACATTGCCAGTCCACTCGCTCTTGGAGCCCATCTTATATGGTGACTAGCCTCACCCAGGTTTTTTTTTGTCTCTCCTAAGTATTTTGCTCAGCAATAGCCTATCAAGGATGTTTTTTCCCTGCAGAAATTGACTGTGGCTGATCCAGCCTTTTCTTGCCTTAAAAAGACTTTAACGGTCCCTGTGGAGGATAATCCTGTGTTTAAGGACATTGTGGACAAAAGGTTAAAAGCTTATTTTTAAGGTCCTGCCATTGCTTTCATGGACCTCTGCCAGACATTGACCATTTTAAAGCAGAGCTCCAGCCCCCACCCAAAAATTAAGTCAGAAGCTAAATTTTTTTACTGGGACACTTACTTGTCCAGCGATCCCACAGTGTCCTCACCCAAGCCGATTCTTGAATTGGCACTCAGGTGCTGGCACCTCCTTCTGAGTAAGGGAAACCGGCAGTGAAGCCTTGCGGCTTCACAGCCGTTTTTCTACTGCGCATGTACAAATCGCGCTGTGCTTTCTCAAAACCAGTTACCCACTCCCCCCTCACAAGATGCCAAATGTGGCACCGGAGGGGGAGAAAAGGCAGATAAGTGAAGCTTGCCCTTTTGAGTGGAGCTCCATTTTAAAGTTCACCACCACTTGGCTTTTTCATGTGGCTATACGATACTGCGTGAATGGCTTGGTTGATACAGTGCCTTGAAAAAGTATTCATACCCCTTGAAATTTTCCAAAATTAGTCATGTTACAACCAAAAACGTAAATGTGTTTTATTGGGATTTTATGTGATAGATCAACACAAAGTGGCACATAATTGATGATGGGGAATGAAAATGATAAATGGTTTTACATTTTTTTTATTTATTTTTTACAAATATGTGAAAAGTGAGGCGTGCATTTGTGTTCAGTCCCCTGAGTCAATACTTTGTAGAATCACCTTTTACTGCAATTACAGCTGCAAGTCTTTTTGGGGATGTCTCTACCAGCTTTGCACATCTAGAGAATTACATTTTTGCCCATTCTTCTTTGCAAAATAGCTCAAGCTCTGTCAGATTGGATGGAGAGCGTCTGCGAACAGCAATTTTCAAGTCTTGCCACAGATTCTCAATTGGATTTAGATCTGGACTTTGACTGGGCCATTCTAACACGTGGATATGCTTTGATCTAAACCAGGGGTCCTCAAACTTTTTAAACAGGGGGCCGGTTCACTGTCCCTCAGACCGTTAGAGGGCCGGACTATAAAAAAATTATGAACAATTTCCTAAGCCCCCCCCTCACGATCATTGAATCATTGCAACCCTCCCCCTTCATCATTATAAGCCCCTCATTGCAAGCCCCCCCTCACAATCATTAATTGCAAACCGATCATGATCATTGCAAGCCCCCCCCCACCTCACCATCATCATTATCCCCTCATTGCAAGCCCCCCCCCTCGCCATCATCATTGTAAGCCCCTCATTACAAGCCCCCCACCTCACAATCATTAATTGCAAGCCGATCAAGATCATTGCAAGCCCCCCCCCCCTATCATCATTACATCATCATCATCATCAGCTCAGCAGCCCCTCATTGCAACCCCCCCTCACCTTTGCAAGCCCCATCACCATCATCAGCCCCTCATTGCAACCGTTCCTCACCATTGCAAGCCCCCCCACCTTCATCATTACATCATCAGCCCCCCCCCAACCATCATCATCATCAGCCCCCCCCCCCCCACCATCATCATCATCATTATTACATCATCATCAGCCCCCCCCCCATCATCATTACATCAATATCAGCCCCCCTCACCATCGCAAGCCCCCCCTCACAATCGTAAGCCCCTCACAGCACTTTCTCCTTACTGTGCCACTGCTCACTCAACTGCTGTGACAGTCCCGCTGTGTCACGCTGTGCTCACAGTGTTGGTAACGGTTCTGGCGCGCTGTGATAAATGTCCCGCCCTCCTCCTCCTAGACCAGCTCGTCTGATACATAGGACACTGGCTCTATCACACAAGCTAGTCTAGGAGGAGGAGGGCGGGACATTTATCACAGCGCGCCCAAACTGTTTTACAACCTGCAGCATAACCGGCGTTGCCTGTCAGGGTCGGGTGGGCCGGTTACAAGTCCTCCGCGGGCCGCATGTGGCCCGTGGGCCGTAGTTTGAGGACCCCTGATCTAAACCATTCAATTGTAGCTCTGGCTGTATGTTTAGGGTTGTTGTCCTGCTTGAAGGTGAACCTCTGCCCAAGTCTTTTACAGGTTTTTTTCTAAGATCGCCCTGTATTTGGTTCTATACATCTTATTATCAACTGACCAGCTTCCCTGTCCCTGCTGAAGAAAAGCATCCCCACAACATGATGCTGCCACCACCATGTTTCACAGTGATGTGCAGTGTTAGTTTTCTGCCAACAAGTTCAATTTTGGTCTCATTGACTAGAGCACCTTCTACATGTTGTGTCCCTCACAAGGCTTCCAGCAAACTGAAAATGGGACTTATTATGGCTTTCTTTCAACAATGGCTTTCTTCTTGCCACTCTTTCATAAAGGCCAGATTTGTGGAGTGCACAACTAATAGTTGTCCTGTGGACAGATTCACCCATCTGAGCTGTGGATCTCTGCAGCTCCTCCAGAGTTACCATGGGCCTCTTGGCTGCTTCTCTGATTGATGCTCTCCTTGCCCAGTCTGTCAGTTTAGGGGGACAGCCATATCTTGGTAGGTTTGCAGTTGTGCCATAGCTCTTTCCATTTTTGGATGATGGATTGAACAGTACTCCATGAGATCTTCAAAGCTTGGGATATTTTTTTTATCACCAAACCCTGCTTTAAACTTCTCCACAACTTTATCCCTGACTTGTCTGGTGTGTTCCTTGGCCTTCATGATGCTGTTTGTTCACTAAGGTTCTCTAACAAACCTCAGAGGGCTTCACGGAACAGCTGTATTTATACTGAGATTAAATTACATACAGGTGGACCCTATTTGCTAATTGGGTGACTTCTGAAGGCAATTGGTTTTAGTTGGTGGTATCAGAATAAAGGGGGTTGAATACAAATGCACGCCACACTTTTCAGATTGGAGGGAAGGGCCAGGAACAGCAGAAAAGGGACCTAAAAAGAGGAGAATTGGGGCTGCTCTATGCAAAACCATTACAGTTACACAGAGCAGGTAAGTATAACATGTCTAGTATTTGTATTGTTCCAATGAGACAAGGGGACAATTGTTTTTTATTGTACTGTATACCCAGTCCTGAATGGATGTATATAAGGTGTATTGTGCAGACATTCTAAAACCTTTTGTAGAACCTGGAATAAGGGATATTGTTGTAATCACACATGTTGCGGGTGGTGGGAATTGGCATCACTCTTTGTTTGGGAAGGTTTCTATAGTGACTAAGCTGTCAGTCGGATGCACAATGGGTGCTGTACAGCTGCTGAACACAAGTTGTCTTTAATATTGGAGGGCTGTGAGACCCGGATGGCAGGTACAGTGTGATATGGAGGGCTGTGAGACCCAGATGGCAGGTACAGCGTGTGATATGGAAAGCGGAGGAGAGATTTGAATGATTTGCAAATAAGCCTGATCTGCTGTGAATGCTCCCTTGTGTCACACTGTACAGGGCGGCTCTTGTGTAAGGCTGATATCGGAGACCTGCTGCACCGCGGAGCTGATAATCTGCAGAGCTGCTCCTCTGTACAGTATCCTTCTTTATGTTACACCATCAGCTGTTATTCTTGGCTCATGGTTATTGGGGGTGACACAGATGGATGCGATGGCTCCAATGATTGTCTTCATAGGGTGAGGAGGGCTTGTTGCACCATTCTACAGTGGAATGTTTGAGGGATCAGGGTGTAGACAGAATGTCTGTGATTTGGGATAGGGGGGAGGGGGGTCAGGGGCAGTGGTGCAGGTGTGTTGTATGGGGGTGGGGGCAGCAGTGTGGGTGTGTTAAATGGGGGGGCAGCAGTGTGGCTGTTTTGTATGGCAGGAAGGCAGCAGTGTGGGTGTGTTATATGGGGGGGGGGGGCAGCAGTGTGGGCGTTTTATGTGGGGGGAGGCAGCAGTGTGGGTGTGTTATATGGGGGGGAGCAGCAGTGTGGGTGTGTTATATGGGGGGGAGCAGCAGTGTGGGTGTGTTATATGGGGGAACAGCAGTGTGGGTGTGTTATATGGGGGGGGGGGCAGCAGTGTGGGTGTGTTATGTGGGGAGAGGCAGCAGTGTGGGTGTGTTATATGGGGGGGTCAGTAGTGGGTGTGTTATATGGGGGGGAGGCAGCAGTGTGGGTGTGTTATATGGGGAGGCAGCAGTGTGGGTGTGTTTATATGGGGGGGAGGTAGCAGTGTGGGTGTGTTTTTATATGGGGGGGCAGTAGTGTGGGTGTGTTATATGGGGGGGAGGCAGCAGTGTGGGTGTGTTTATATGGGGAGGCAGCAGTGTGGGTGTGTTTATATGGGGAGGCAGCAGTGTGGGTGTGTTATATGGGGAGGAGGCAGCAGTGTGGGTGTGCTATATGGGGAGGCAGCAGTGTGGGTGTGTTATATGGGGAGGCAGCAGTGTGGGTGTGTTTATATGGGGAGGCAGCAGTGTGGGTGTGTTATATGGGGAGGAGGCAGCAGTGTTGGTGTGCTATATGGGGAGGCAGCAGTGTGGGTGTGTTATATGGGGAGGCAGCAGTGTGGGTGTGTTATATGGGGAGGCAGCAGTGTGGGTGTGTTATATGGGGGGCAAGAGTGTAAGTAGGTTTATATGGGGGGGGGGGCAAAAGTGTGGGTGTGTTGTATGGGGGGGGGCAAAAGTGTGGGTGTGAAGAGTGTGGGTGTGTTTGTATGGGGGGGCAGCAGGGTGGGTGTGTTGTGTGGGGGAGCAGTGATGTGAGTGTGTTTTGTGGGGAGGGGGTTGGAGCATTGTGTGAGGGGGAAGAGGGGAGGCAGTGGTTTATGTAGGGGGGCTGTGGTATGAATGTGTTTACTATAGTGTGGGTTTGCAGTGTCTGTGTGCATTATGGGGAACAGTGTGTGTATTATGGGGAGCAGTGTGTGTTACAGAGCAATGTAGTGTCTGTGTATATTATTGGGAGCAGTGTGTGTGTGTGTATTATGGGGAGCAGTGTGTTTGTGTATGTATTATGGGGAGCAGTGTGTGTTATGGAGGGAAACAGTGTCTGTGTATATTATGGGGAGCAGTGTGTGTATTATGGGGAGCAGTGTGTGTTACAGAGGGATGCATTGTCTGTGTATATTATGGGGAGCATTGTGTGTATATTATGGGGAGCAGTGTGTGTTACAGAGGGATGCATTGTCTGTGTATATTATGGGGAGCATTGTGTGTATATTATGGGGAGCAGTGTGTGTATATTATGGGGAGCAGTGTGTGTTACAGAGGGATGCATTGTCTGTGTATATTATGGGGAGCAGTGTGTGTATTATGGGGAGCAGTGTGTGTTACAGAGGGATGCATTGTCTGTGTATATTATGGGGAGCAGTGTGCGTATTATGGGGAGCAGTGTGTGTTACAGAGGGATGCATTGTCTGTGTATATTATGGGGAGCAGTGTGTGTATTATGGGGAGCAGTGTGTGTTACAGAGGGATGCATTGTCTGTGTATATTACGGGGAGCAGTGTGTGTTACAGAGGGATGCATTGTCTGTGTATATTATGGGGAGCAGTGTGTGTATTATGGGGAGCAGTGTGTGTTACAGAGGGATGCATTGTCTGTGTATATTATGGGGAGCAGTGTGTGTATATTATGGGGAGCAGTGTGTGTATATTATGGAGAGCAGTGTGTGTTACAGAGGGATGCATTGTCTGTGTATATTATGGGGAGCAGTGTGTGTATTATGGGGAGCAGTGTGTGTTACAGAGGGATGCATTGTCTGTGTATATTATGGGGAGCAATGTGTGTATATTATGGGGATCAGTGTGTGTTACAGAGGGATGCATTGTCTGTGTATATTATGGGGAGCAGTGTGTGTATTATGGGGAGCAGTGTGTGTTACAGAGGGATGCATTGTCTGTGTATATTATGGGGAGCAGTGTGTGTATTATGGGGAGCAGTGTGTGTTACAGAGGGATGCATTGTCTGTGTATATTATGGGGAGCAGTGTGTGTATATTATGGGGAGCAGTGTGTTGCTCAGAAATCTGCAGGTTCTGGTTATTCTGTACTGTACATACACATTAAATCTACACACAATGGCATCTGGAGAACTGTTTTGGGTCTGTGAATAGGGTGAGACTCTGTCCTCATTGTAGAGAATGTTCTGCTCTTTCCCGGGGGCCATTTACAAAGTAAATAATGGCAGCAATGGAACAATTCTCTATTGTTCTGATTTGTATTACAAGGGATTATCCGTGTGCAGTAGTGTGTGGGGATGATTATTTTACATATCCCAGAAGAGGGGAGTACTATGTTGTTATGTCTCCTGTTCAGTATATAATTTCTCTGACATATCCCGGAATAACATGTTGTAAGTAGCCTCGTCTCATGTTCAATGTACCGCATTGTATGTTATTAGTGGAGGTCATTCTCTGACATATCCTAGAATAATATTGTATGTAACTGAGCCCTGTGAGCGTTGTCTTTACCAGCAGTGCCAGTATGAAGAGGGTAGACTTTGCCATCTCTTCTTGTATCCAGGACAACCAAGTCTGTGCAGTGTGTGGGATGGCAGTGTGCATTATGCACAAAAATCACTGAGATACAGTCAGTCTTCCATATCCAGAAATTCCCATTAATACGCGATGCGGAGATGTAAGGCTTTCTGCTTGTTCTTGGTAAATATTTTGTTTGTGTTTTTGGAGTGTAATGATCTTTTTATATAAATCCTAGAGTGTGATTTGTGGGTGATGTGTGGAGGTGAGACGTCTGTACGTTTTTGATGGTTATTGGGAGTAAAGGTGCCAATAGACTACATGTCCTATGGCCAGTGGACCATGTCACTATTCACTTTAGCAGAAGTAGACATCGCCAACCAAGACTACTCATAGAATAGCAGTTTAGAACACCTTGTCCAATTGTTTTTGTTTTCCCTAGGATAAGCTGTTGCGATTTGGTGTCTGCATTGTACTTTCTACATCTTTCTTCATAGATTGTGCAGCTACAGATAAACCTGCAGTCTAATCACTCTTTAGTGCACAAAAAAACACAGTCACTTCAAGCGCTACGGGGTCTTCTAAAGTGAAGGGCAACAGGGACATCAGTATCCCAAGACTGGGTGGATGCCGCCTTCCTCAGATGGGGTAATCCGATGGAAACTACAAAATAGACAAAATGGAAGGCGCACACACCTAGTGCATAACCAATGACATTTTAATGAATGATCAAATCCATAAAAAGTGGGTACCCACAAAAATCAACTCTTAATCACACAGTGTAGAGACCTGTGCTAAATCATATTACTGGGTGAATCTGATGCGTTTTGGGGGCGCACCCCTTTCCTCAGAGCCTAGCTTTAGGTGTGCACGCTTTCCATTTTGTCTTTTTTGTAGTTTCCACTTTTTTGTGCAGCCTTTCTTAATCATGGAACCATGGTGATGCTCCAGAGGATGCTAGGGGTTCATTGAGAGAAGAGCTATGGCAGATTGATCTCCTGCCTACGCTGGCATCAATATAAGGAGTAACTTCTACATTTACCACCAATGTAGGGGGCACTACAGTTTTCATTGACTTGTTTTTTTTTTGCTGATGAATTTTATTTATGTCATGGTTATAAACTTTAAGGATCACTAAAGTAAATTTTTTTTTTTTTTTTTTAAATAACAAACATGTTATACTCCACTGTTCAGCTCGTTTTGCACAGAGTGGCCCAAAAACCTGTTCTTCTGGGGTCCCAAGGCAGCTGTCTCATCTCCCCCCTGCAAGGACTCAACACCTTCATGCGAGCTCTCGTGGTGTTGAGTTCTTGCGGGCGCGCTCCCATGATACAGCCGGCGGCCATAGCTGCCAACTGTATCACTCGGCCCCGCCCCTCGGTGCGCCTCGTCATTGGATGTGATTGACAGCTGCGCTGCTTTCAATCAACCAATGAATGAGCCAGAAAGATGGCCGAGAAGCCTGCGCATTCATGGTGCGGGACTTTTCGAGGGGTCAGGTAAGTAAAGGGGGGATTCGGGGGGCCTCTAATCCGCAGATGTTTTTTCACCTTAACGCATAGAATGCATTTAAGGAACACTAATGCCGCATACACACCATCACTTTATGTGATGGGAAAAAAACGAAATTTTCTGTGAAGTAAAAAACGACGTTTTTGAAACTTCAATTTTCAAAGACGAAGTTGCCTACACACCATCGTTTTTTCACAATGCTCTAGCAAAGCGAGGTTACGTTCACCACTTTTTTCCATTGAAGCTCGCTTCATAACTAGCTTCTGGGCATGCGCGGGTGTAAAAACGTTGTTTTAAACGTCGTTTTTTGCTGCACGCGGTCAATTTCTGTGAAGTGAAAAACGACACATAAAATTGAAGCATGCTTCAATTTTTTTTTGTCGTTTTTCACAAGACATAAAACTACGTTTTCCCCCACACACGGTCATTTAAAGTGACGTTTTTAAAAACGTCGTTTTTTTTCATCACATAAAGTGATGGTGTGTACGTGGCATTAAGCTTTGTTTTAAAAAATAAATAAAAAAAATAACAAACATGTTATACTTACCTCCACTGTGCAGCTCATTTTGCACAGAGTGGCCCCGAACCTGGTCTTCTGGGGTCCCTCGGTGGATGTCTCGGCTCCCCCCCCTGCAAGAACTTTCCACCTTCATGCAAACGAGCTTGCATGGTGGAAAGTCCTTGCGGGCGCGCTTCTGCCATACAGCTCACTGTATCACTCGGCCCCGTCCCTCGGCGCGCCGTGTCATTGGATATGATTGACAGCAGCGCTAGCCAATGGCTGCGCTGCTTTCAATCAACAAATGAATGAGCCGAGAAGCCGGCCCAGAAACCTGCGCGTTCACGGCACGGGACTTTTCAAGGGGTCAGGTTAGTAAAGGGGGGCTCGGGGGCGGAGGGGATGCACTAATGCTCGGATGTTTTTTCACCTTATGCATAGAATGCATTAAGGTGAAAAAACATTTTACCTTTACAACCCCTTTAACCACATAGTTTACTAAAAGTCTCTACACCATGCTGATCAAGCTAATGTACCATGAGATTTTTAGTAGGGGTTCCCTGAGACCTAAAAACAGTTTCAAGCGTTTCTCCTTGGTCTAGTGCCAGCTAAGGGGTAGAAGGTGCTGAAGTGTTGGGTCTTTGGGTCTGCTTTGAGGAGAGCACTAAACAAGCATATTACCCAATTGTTGTCATCATTGGTAAAAGTGGACCGTGTGCATGTAAAGTAACACTAGTGCATTGATGTTCTTCCCCCAAAATAAGTTACACTGCTCCTTACACTCACTTTGGCCTTTATGGTGAAAAGCTTAAAGCGGAGGTTCACCCGAAAATCAACTTTCTGTCACTAGATCCAGCATACATTTTTTTGTACTTATCGTTGTAGCCGTATTTCTTCTCCGGCTCCGAGCGGGGAATCCATCGGGGAATAGGCGTTCCTAAATCAAGCGCAGTTGATTGACGGGCTTGATAAGCGCGTCACGCCATCCGGAAATAGCCAACGTGATTCTCCGATGCTTACGGCGCCTGCGCCTGCCGTGTAGTCACATCGGCTATTTCCGGATGGTGTGACGCGCTATCCATGCCCATCTATCAACTGTGCTTTTTTTAGGAACGCCTATACCCGGAAGGATACGCCGCTCCGTGCAGGTGAAGAAATACAGCTAAAATGATAAGTACAAAAAAAATAAAAAAGAATCCAGCGTACTGCAGATGTCAGCAGTATGCTGGATCTAGTGACAGAAAGTTGATTATTGGGTGAACCACCGCTTTTAAGGAGAATATGCGAAGATGGAAATGGTGAAAATGATTTGTATGAGTAACATACTCTTCCGTCGTGAGGCTGTGGATTTTTTTATTAAACTTTAGCAGCTGGTTCATATCTCTGACATAAATTCCTTGTTATATTCTCTTGTTTTATATTCCCGATGTCATCATATCTCCTCTGCCCACCCATTCCTTTGACAAGAATGGCAACAAGCCCTGGTCACTTCCTCCCTGTATGTGAAGGGTCCACTCGGGGCATTTATTCCCCTTTTTTGTGCACTGTTTTTATAATTGTTTTGAACCCTTTTCTAGTACCGTGTTTCCCCCAAAAATAAGCCTAGGTCTTATAATAATTTTGACAACAAAAGACGCAGTAGGGCTTATATTCGGGGTAGGTCTTACCATGTAATGTGCTTTCTTCTCTCTTCCTGCCTGACAGGAATCCCAGTGTGAACTGAGTTAAAATGTTTGTAAAATCCTATAATTTAATTTACTATATTACAGTAGTATATGATGTACAATGTGTGTGTTTCTGTAATATAATTGTGCCAAATACCTTCATTATGGCGCCGATCTGCGCTTCTGTGACCCGCTGGAGTTCTCTTCCCCACAATTATATTACAGAAACGCATACGTTGTACATTATATTTTACTGTAATAGAGTGGATTATAGGATTTTACAAGCATTTTAAACTAGGGCTTATTTTCAGGGTAGGGCTTATATTGCAGCCCTCCTGAAAAATAACGCTTGGTCTTATTTTCAGGGTAGGTCTTATTTTCGGGAAAACGTGGTAGCATGCAAAACCAATCCAGGTTGACAGGCATGTGTCCTGTATGATCCTACAGATTTAGTGGGTGATTTCGATATTTAGATATTTCCAGGTGGGTTGACCTCATCCTTTGCATATCTCCCAGGTTGGTGTGTTAATCTAAATGTTTCTAATTGGATGGTGGGTCTTATTGTATATCTGAGAAGGGGGGGTGGGTACATGTATAAATCGATATGTTTCTAGGTGCGTGGGTCTCTTTCTTTTATCTAGATCAGGGATCTCCAAACTATTGCCTGGGGGCCAAATGTGGCCCTCTGCATGATTTAATGTGCCCACCTAGGGTCAGTTGCATCTTACACAGGTTACACACAGGTCTTCAGGTCAGGCTATCTCTCCCGTTTCTCCCCATCTTTCATAGCCCCCCCCCCCCCCCCCCAGTCTTCATCACTGATTCCCCAGACTGGCTGTCATTTTACTGTTGTTGGTTGCTTGGACTGGTGAGGCGTGCAACTTCATTAATTCGTATAATTTTGTGTCCTGCAAGTATTTGTAAAAAAATACAATGTGGCCCTAAAACTGAAATGTTTGAAGACCATTGATCTAAATCAGCCTTTCTCAACCAGTGTGCCACGGCACACTGGTGTGCCGTCAGAGGTTCTCAGGTGTGCCGCGGGGTCAGTGGAGAGAAGGCTGTCATATGAGCCCGATCGCCTGCCGAACTGTGAGAAGCTTTGCCGGCTTCAAAAGTGAAAGTAAAGTGCAGATGAGTGTGCTGTGCTCTCTGCTTCCCCCTGGAGTGCAGTACTCGGCTGAATGAGGAATCTGGAAAGGTACTGAGCTAGAAGCTAGATTGATTTTAAAATGGCTTTATACATGTGTCTGTGTGTGCACATGTGACTGTATGTATGTGTGTGTGTGTGCACATGTGACTGTCTGTATGTCTGTGTGTGTGTGTACACATGTGTCTGTATGTGTATGTATGTATGTATGTATGCGTGTGTAAGCATGTGTCTGTATGTATGTGTGTGTGTTACTTTCCTGTAGCATCAGAATGGCTTTTGTAGGGCTTGTTTGATAGCAGCAAGGACTACTGCTCCTCTGAAAAGCAATCCATACACAGATCGCTTTTCAGAGGCATTTAAAAGGGTAAAGAGGCATTATGTTGCCTCTTTACCACCTGTTTTAAGCCCGTAAATGCAACATCACTACACCGCAACCGTGCAATGCACACAGTTGTGGGGTATTTGCAGTGCAGCCCCATTCACACTCGGTATACCTCCAGTTGCAGCCACAGCATGTGAACACCCCAAGCCGCTGCCTCTGCAGCTAAAGGTGGAGAAGTATGACATGTGAACAAGCCCTTGGTTCACATCTGTGTAGCTGCATGTAGGGCAGCCCATTAATTTAAATGGGCTTCCGTACCCACAAAAATGCAGGAAAACAAGTCCCCAACTTTTTTATTTTTTTATTGCACTGCAACAAAAGCAC
Source organism: Rana temporaria (assembly GCF_905171775.1). Classification (NCBI taxonomy): domain Eukaryota; kingdom Metazoa; phylum Chordata; class Amphibia; order Anura; family Ranidae; genus Rana; species Rana temporaria. The sequence goes on from NC_053491.1 coordinate 372,310,738, forward strand.
CCCACGTTTTCCAATGTGGGGGGGTACCAAATTGGTACCCCTAAAGAGCAGAGCATTTGTCTGTGTGTCGGGAATCATCGCGATTTTGCACGTGTTCTGCAACACACCGTAATGTGAACCAAGCCTTGGACTGGGGTGCCTTAGGACTGAAAATACTTTTTAAGGACGCCCCTACTGGAAAAAGGTTGACAAACACTGATCTAAATGTTGCCAGGTTGGTTCTGAGGTAGATTTTTGTATATTAATTTAGGTATTTCCTGGTTGGTGGTTGTAGGTTTTCTTATTTTTATGTAAAAAATGTTACATTGGTGAGTCTCTTATATTAATTTCAACATTTCCAGTTGGTTGATGTGTGGTCTCCTATATGAATAAGGTATTATAGCTGGGTGAATGGCGACTGCACAGTACTTTAAGAAGCTTTAAATCATTAGTGCTCATCCAACAGCTGACTTGGCAGCCACTAGATCTGAAACACCTTCACGTGAACTCTGAAATCTTCTTAATGCTACATTAGAGCGTTCAATATGTTCCCCACAATGACGCTTTCCCCGCTGCCTGATCAACTTTTTTTGATCATTTTGCAATCCTCTGAAATGAACACTATGATTGATTGTTTTTCTTCTGTGCTTCTGGCCAACACTGTGCTATTGATAAAAGTTTTTTTTTTCCATTCTTTTGCCTTTAGAAACCTTGAATTGTAGCTGTCACTAATCTTCAAATAATTTGAAAATGTTGCAAACACCTCTAGGAAAATCAACCATATTGCACATCTTTTTGCCCACCAAACCTTCAGTTGCAACACCAACAACCAAATTTGACAGAACAGGACCTGGTACCGAGCCATGTGGTACACCACTAGTGACTGGGCTCTGTTCAAAATGAAACCCAAAAGCAAACATTCATTATTGCGATGGCTGCATTTTGTTTTTCTTTTTTAGGTTTTCCTTCTTCTTTTCATCTGGTGATCTGCACAGTAAGTCTGTCTTTCAAAATAACAAGCTCTCCTTGCAAATGTATCAGTAGCAAGGATGGGACAAACCATTTAAGGCCCCTTTCACACGGGCGGATGGATTTGTTCCACCTGTCAGATTTTTAGGCGGACCTAATCAGACCCTCCATTGCCTTGAGTGGCGGGTGTCATCCGATCCTGTCAGCTAAAAACAGACAGATGGGGTCTGTTCCCCCATCCGTCTATTGGATCGTATGACAGTCGGATGTAAACAGACAGGAGGTCCGTTTTTATATACAACCGCCCATAGAGGAAAGTGTACATTCTGCATAAGCGGAGCAGACACAGACCTCTTATCCACCTGCTGGGGATCAGCAGAGAGATCCCAAACTGAGCAGGCAGACTACGGCATCGGTGTAACGGTGCCCTAACACTGACAGGAATGCATACGATGATCAGCTTTTATTTTTTTATGTAAATTCCCAAAAAATGTATTTATCCCAAAAATAAAAATAACTGTTTGCTGTAATTGCTTATAAAGTGTGAGCTGCTGGAGTTCAGCTTCAATTTGTTGGTGTATTTAAATCTGCTAGTACATCTAACGCTTCCCTCACCCCTGACTGACAATGCTTCTGTCCAAAGGTGCCCCCTGTGCTCCTTTTATCCAAAGTGTTATTAGCCAGATCATAGTGTAAACAAAACAAAACAAAAAGTGGCCAAACGGTACACTCCTCATCATTTTGTATTGGCTATATACAGGGAACACAGTACATTAAATGCTTTACTGGCCTGATCACCAGGTAAAAACAGAAAGGAAAAGTTTAAGAAAAACAAAAAAAAAAAAAACGAATGCAGCCACCACATCTAATGAGCTGCAACAAAAGACTTTTTGGGATTTTGGATTTTTTTGTATCGAATTAACAAACGCATTTGCATCCACACTTTCTGTTCTTTAGTCAACTCTGTTGAACTACTGATTTCCATGTCAGAGAGCTTAAAATCACTGAAGTTGAAGTCCATTAATTTAAGTGAAAGTGCAGATGGCATGACGGCTCCTTCTCAAGGACAAGAAACATCAATTAGCTGGAGGCACATCAGAATTATAGGTGATCTCTATGCAAAAAGTAATAGGAAAATAGCTAGGAGATTCTGCTACTGACCTCTGAATCCACTGCAAAATACATACATCACTGTATAATTACTGCTATGAATAAGCTGATTTTTTTAATGGAAAACCCTGCGCTATTGTTCATTGCAGACACTGACCACTAATGCGCAGATCAGCGCGGCAGCCATTGGCTGCTGAACCATCCCAGTTTTGGTAAAGCTTAAAGGGGTGTTCCAGCCTTTTTTTAAGTTTATTAAAAGTCAGCAGCTACAAAAAGTGTAGCTGCTGGCTTTTAATAAACAGACACTTACCTGCTCCATGGTTCCAGCGACGCACCGGCTGGGGCTCTGCTCCTCGCCCCCCCTCGCCGGCCGGCGTCTTCATTCCTAGTGTGGGCACCCGGCAGTGACAGCTTTCGGCTTCACGGCCGGGCACCCACTGCGCATGCGCGAGCGGCGCCGTCCGATTGGACAGGCACTCGCCAACAGGGAGGGGCTGCAATAAGGCAATTAAGCTAATCGCCTTACCAGCCCCTCGGCGGAAGAAGGAAGTGGGACAGGAAGTCCCACTCCTCCTGACCCCCCCCAAAAAAATGACATGCCAAATGTGGCATGTAAGGGGGTTAGGAGTGGATTAAGCGGAAGTTCCATTTTTAGGTGGAACTCTGCTTTAAGTCTTCTACTGATTAATAATGCTGGTGGGTTATTGTTATTACCACTGTCTGACCATTTAGGGGGTAATATTACAGCCACTTATACCAGTTCTGGGGGTTATTATTGCTGTCAGTGACAGCAGTGCTGGGGCTTATTTTACTCCCACACTACAAGCCATACACCATGAAGCAACAAACACCCACTTTATTGGCCATGCCTCCATGTGTCCAGCGGGTGTCCAGCGGTTGGTACACTATGTGTGCATCTTTTTTCTTGATAACCATGAGGCATCCCTCATTTTTTAAATGATATAACTGTGCAGGAGATAGCATGCATGTTGGGCGGATTGATATACCAAGTTTAGCCTATGTTAGAGCTGCACGATTCTGGCTAAAATGAGAATCACAATTTCTTTGCTTAGAAGATAGATTACGGTTCTCGTGGCGTAGCATCATCTTTCACATTAAAACCAAAAAATGCATTTGAAAGACTGCTGGGCAAATACAGTGTGACATAAAATATTGCAGGAATTGCCATTTTATTCCATAGGGTCTCTGCTAAAATATATATAATGTTTGGGGGTTCCAAGGAATTTTCTAGCAAAAAATATTGATTTTTTAACTTGAATAACAAGTGTCAGAAAAAGATTTGGACTTTAAGTGATTAAACTTCCTGCATTTACACACAGAAGTTTGCTCTAAGAAGGAAGTTGGTTACAATGTTTCATGTTGTTACAAACTTGGCAGACTGCCGATTTTTTTTTTCTTTACACACACAGAAGTTCATCCCTTTTGATCCAAGAAGGAAGCTTCATTACAATGTTTTCTGTTAAAAACTTGGCAGACTGCCCGGATATTTTCTTTTGACAGCTGAGTGAACAGATAAAGTCTCTCACCACTTGTTCTGTGAAAGAATCGGCAAACTCTGTATTGGAGATCGTCAGGGGGGTTGAATTGAGATCATGTTTTTTTTTTAATGATTAATTGTGCAGCTCTGGGGGACATAAAAGTTGCAACCGTACTGCTTTTACCACCATTATGCATGATGTTTAAATTCATGATAAATACTGAAAATGATTTTGATGTATTAAAGTGATACTAAACACACACTGTTTAATTTACATTGTCCCTAGTAATTATTTTTAATTAAAAGAAAATCAAAGTACCTTTTTCCTAATTGATGTACAGCTGTCACATGACCCAGATATTTCCCAGCCTGTCTGCAGGGAAACGTAAGCAGGAGGAGCTTCTAGTCCTTCTGCTTGTCATATATCCAAAATAAAAATAAAAAACAGCCTTTGGAATACTGAATAAAACTAAAAGAATAATATCAATAAACTGTTTTAAATTGGTGTAGCAAAATATCTGACCTCTTCCAGTCTAATGAGACCCTTCAAGGCCAAAGATAGCTGAAATCCTTCAATATGTGGTGAGTTGTGAGGCATAGTGGGTGCAAAGGTGGTAAATGTCATTGGGTGCCAGACACTACTTTGTTGTAAAAGAGGTTTTATTTCTTTGACAGTCTTTTTTTTATATTTTGTAAGGGAAAGAAGGTTAGGGCCAGGACACCCTTAAGTAGTTGCAATCTCAAATGGCAGACTCCGAGACTTCAACAGAAGGACAGCCGTACAGGGAAAGGCCCCAGCAAGGTGCCACTAATGCATGTGCAGAATTGCTGTCTCCTATGGCAACAGTACTTAAACAGTTCCTAACTCAAAGTAACAGTTCTCTCTGCTGTGTACTACAACTTCTTGTAGCTCTTCAGCCCCTTGAGCTCCTGCTCTCTCACTGGACCCTCTGATTCACTGACTCTGAATCCCGTGAGCTCATCAAGGCTTTTGCAGTGGTATTTCTCTCAAGCGTCAACCACGCTTCCCTGCTGGGTCCCCAGCTTGGCACTTTGGATACCTTCAAGCTTCACCCCTGCTGCCTGGCTTGGCACACAAGGTTGCTCTTCAAGCGTTGGCTCCGCTGGTTGGGTACCTGACTTGATTACCACCTGAAGTTTCCCGATTCTCCACCATGCCTGTTCGGTGAGAATAATGTTCCGTTACTTCAGTTACTCACTGTGGTCCCTTAGTGGCGACCGCTTCCCTTCTTCTACCTCCGACCACGACAGGTTTTCCGGCTGGCATAACTGGCACTTTTGGTTGGACTGCAAGCCACAGTCCCAACCCTGCGCTGCCCTGCTACTCCTTCACAAAGCCTGATGCCCCCTGGGATAGGCCCAATCTCTGGCCTAGCAGCCTGGGGCAGATGACACAAATCCACCCAGACAGCAGTCTGGGTGGCACACAAGAACCTGGATCACCTGACCTCACCCGATTTTTTTTCTTCTACTATATATATATATATATATATATATATATATATATATATATATATATATATATATATATATATATATATATATATATATATATACTGTCCCAGCAGGCCAAGGGATTCAACAAAATCCCTGCTCATTGGCTGAGATACCCATAACCTGACCGAGAAGCTCCCTGACTAAACCCCAGGGCGCTAAATCGGCATACAAATATATATTTGAAATCAAATCATTATTTTGTGGCAATAACATGATGTGGATGGATCTGCCAGTCACAGGCTGTGTCATGCCCTTCCAGCCTCTGTCTTAGAATAAGAGTGAGGTGAAGGTGAATCCACCATTAATCTAAATATAATATCAACTCCCCCCCCTCATCCCCCATTGTGTTAAGTGTGCATGGAGGAAGGAGGGAGTGGGCTGTCATTTACCTCTGTGTATACGCCTACATGTGTGACTCTATAGTTACATGGGTTGCTCAGATGTGATAGCGAGGAAATGCTCAGCATAGAAACTCACTGAAAACTGAGCATGTACAGGGTTGCCACCACAGCTGCAAAATCCCTAGCTGAATTAGGGACATGAACAGAAGTTGGAGATAGATAGCAGCAGGATCATACGTGTATCCAGTTCAGATGTTTTAGTGCCTGCAGCCTGTCGGTCTGTGATCAGCTGGAATACACTGAGGCTGCACAGGGCCGAACTCTACACCAAGTAGAACTTTAGGCTGGGCTCACACTGTCTTCACATGCAGCTCACAGCAGGAGTCGGTACGTTACCGTTCACCGTATTCAGCCCAAATTTTTAGCTGAATCCGTGCTTGAAACAGACCAAAAAGACTCGCAGGGCTCCTGTGCAAATTCGCACCAGAGCTGCAGTGGAGATATGTGAACCGGCTCCATAGAGAGTCGGTCAAAATCTCCTGCTATTGCGAACTGGATGCGGAGAATTCGCAATAGTGTGAACCCAGCCTTGGGGTGCTATGTGTTCAGAGATGTACGTTCCTAAAACATATACAGCACTAATCATAAGTACCACTCAGTACTGTGTTAAGCATTGGCCAGCCACAGCATATTTCAGCCTGCTGTAGACTTTGATAGGCTGCAGGCAGCAAGGCTGCATGCTGCACCTGTGCCTCCTTGGCACATTAAAATGCCAGGTTTGGAGGCACAGGGACTAGATGCCATGTGTGCAAGCAGCCTTAAAGAGCAAAATCAAAAATTACTTGAGGGAAGAGACATTTAGAAAGAAACCCCCCCCCCCCCCTCCAAAATTCATGGCAACCTGGCTGGACAGGAAGGGAGGCAATGAGTATACATCCCCCTTCTGAACCATACCAGTTCACTTTGCCTAAATATAGGGGTGGCAACTTAGCAGGGCAGCAAAGCACTATGTCCCTGTGTTGAAGAGAAGAACCTCTTCCCCTTATCTCTGTCCAGGTGGACAAGGGGGCCTGTGGAAGTATCTGGAATCTGAAAGTCCCCTTTAAAGTGGCACTTAAGGCATTTTACAAAAAATTCAAGCAGGCAGAATATTTATCTCAGAAGAAACTGCGATATGTCAATGTCTCTATAACGCCATAACAATATGACCACCAATCATAACGCATCGAGGCACAAACTCCACTAGACCTCTGATGGCATGCTGTGGTATCTGGCACCACTTCATCAGTAGAAAATCTTTTAAGCCCTGTAATTTGCAAGGTGGGGCCCTCCATGGATTGGACTTTTTTTTTTTCTAGCACTTTTCAAAGATGCTCAATAGGATTGAGTGCTGGAGAATTTGGTGGCCTAGTCAACACCTTAAACTTGTTGTGTTCTTGTGTTCCTCAAACTATTCCTAAACTCCTCAGACCAGGCCACCCTCTTCCATTGCTCTGTAGCCCAGGTCTGATGCTCACATGCCCATTGTAGGCACTTTTGGCTGTGGACACAGGTCAGCATGGGCACTCTGTGGCTAAACCGCCCCATAGACAACAAACTACAATGCACTGTGTGTTTTGACACCTTTCTATGAAAACCAGCATTAACGTTTTCATCAGCAATTTGAGCTACAGTAGCTCCTCTATCAGACTACACAGGCCAGCCTTCACTCCTCATGTTCATCAGTGAGCCTTGGCCACCCATGACCCTGTCACTGGTTTGCTGTTTCTTCCTTCCTTCGACCTCATTTGGAAGGTCCTGACCACTGCAAACCGGGAACATCCAAAAAGAGCTGCAGTTTTGGAGCTGCTCTGACCCAGTCTTCTAGTCAATGAAATGTGCCATTGTCAAAGTCTTGCAAACCCTTTTGCTTACCCGTAATTGACATTGACAGATGACCTGAACATGATGACACATGCATGATGATCTAATCTTGCCTCTGGCAAACTCTTGCTGAAAATGACCGCAACCCAGCAGGGGTCTGAATGCCAACTATCCTCTTTGACCTCCCATCTTTTCACACCTACAGGACTTCTTCAGAACCCCTTCCATTCTCTAGAACTCCCTATCCCAACCTGTATGACTATCTTCTACTCTGCCTTTAAGAGATCCCTGAACACTCATACTTTTACTTTCTCCATCAGTTCGTCCCCACACAGTTCTTACCTTTTGTATCACTTGCCTTTTAGATTATAAGCTCTCTCCAGGCTTTCTTGTTTTGAGGCGTAGTGTAACTGCAGTCTCTTTATATTGTAAAGTGCTGCTATTGGTGTTGTATAAATCCTGTATTATAATAATGGTTTTGTATTCCTCTCTTTACAGAGTGCCTGTAAGTGGCGACTTATCTGCTGACTAATGCGAAAGGGAAAGACATGGGAGCCATAAGACTGTCCTGACGCAGGGGAAAAATAATTCTGCCATTCCATTGGATCATCAGAGTGTGTGAGCATTTCCAATCAAACTATGTCTGCAAAACCATAATCTCCACCAATACATATTCTAATTCCAAAGAGACCCTCCCTTTTTAACCTATACACAGTGGTCCTGACCTTCTTTTTTTTTTTTTTTTTTTTTTTTATTTACACACACAAGTTTATTCCTTTGCTCTAAGATGGAAACAGATACAATGTTTCCTGTTAAAAACTTGGCAGACTGCCTGGATATTTTCTTTTGACAGCTGATAAGTCTCTCCACTTGTAATATTAACCACTTAAGGACCGGACCAATACGCTGTCTAAAGACCCAAGGTGTTTTTACAATTTGGCAATGCGCTGCTTTAACTGGTAATTGCGCGGTCATGCAATGTTGTACCGAAACGAAACTTGCGTCCTTTTCTTCCCACAAATAGAGCTTTATTTTGATGGTATTTGATCGCCTCTGCGATTTTTATTTTTTGCGATATAAACGCAAAAAGACCGTAAATTTTGAAAAAAAATGATTTTTCTTATAACAAAAAGTAAAAAAAATCGAATAAACTAAATTTTAGTCAAACATTTAGGCCAAAATGTATTCAGCCACATGTCTTTAGTAAAAAAAAAACGCAATAAGCGTATATTTATTGGTTTTCGCAAAAGTTATAGCGTCTACAAACTAGGGTACATTTTCTGGAATTTACACAGCTTTTATTTTATGACTGCCTATCTCATTTCTTGAGGTGCTAAAATGGCAGGGCAGTACAAAACCCCCCCAAATGACCCCATTTTGGAAAGTAGACACCCCAAGGAAACTGCTGAGAGGCATGTTGAGTCCATTGAATATTTAATTTTTTTGTCCCAAGTGATTGAATAATGACGAAAAAAAATGTTTACAAAAAGTTGTCACTAAATGATATATTTCTCACACATGCCATGGTTATATGTGGAATTGCACCCCAAAATACATTCTGCTGCTTCTCCTGAGTACGGGGATACCACATGTGTGGGACTTTTTGGGAGCCTAGCCGCATACGGGGCCCCAAAACCCAAGCACCGCCTTCAGCATTTCTAAGGGCACAAATTTTTGATTTCACTCCTCACTACCTATCAAGGTTTCGAAGGCCATAAAATGCCAAAATAGCAAAAAAAAAACCCAAATGACCCCATTTTGGAAAGTAGACACCCTAAGCTATTTGCTGAGAGGCATGTCGAGTCCATGGAATATTTTATATTTTGACACAAGTTGCGGGAATATGACAAACTGATTTTTTTTTGCACAAAGTTGTCACTAAATGATATATTGCTCACACATGCCATAGTTATATGTGGAATTGCACCCCAAAATACATTCTGCTGCTTCTCCCGAGTACGGGGATACCACATATGTGGGACTTTTTGTGAGCCTAGCCGCGTACGGGACCCCGAAAACCAAGCACCGCCTTCAGGATTTCTAAGGGCATAAATTTTTGATTTCACTCCTCACTACCTATCACAGTTTCGAAGGCAATAAAATGCCAAAACAGCACAAAACCCCCCCAAATGACCCCATTTTGGAAAGTAGACACCCCAAGCTATTTGCTGAGAGGGATGTTGAGTCCATGGAATATTTAATTTTTTTGCCCCAAGTCACTGAATAATGACCAAAAAAAATAAATTACAAAACGTTGTCACTAAATGATATATTTCTCACACATGCCACGGTTATATGTGGAATTGCACCCCAAAATACATTCTGCTGCTTCTCCTGAGTACGGGGATACCACATGTGTGGGACTTTTTGGGAGCCTAGCCGCGTACGGGGCCCCGAAAACCAAGCACTGCCTTCAAGATTTGTGTGAGTGAAATCAAAAATTTATGTCCTTAGAAATCTTGAAGGCGGTGCTTGGTTTTCGGGGTCTCATACGCGGCTAGGCTCCCAAAAAGTCCCACACATGTGGTATCCCCGTACTCAGGAGAAGCAGCAGAATGTATTTTGGGGTGCAATTCCACATATAACCATGGCATGTGTGAGAAATATATCATTTAGTGATAATGTTTTGTACATTTTTTTATTAAAAATTTTTTTGGTCATGATTCAATCACTTGGGGCAAAAAAATTAAATATTCCATGGACTCAACATGCCTCTCAGCAAATAGCTTGGGGTGTCTACTTTCCAAAATGGGGTCATTTGGGGGGTTTTTGTGCTATTTTGGCATTTTATGGCCTTCGAAACTGTGATAGGTAGTGAGGAGTGAAATCAAAAATTTATGCCCTTAGAAATGCTGAAGGCGGTGCTTGGTTTTCGGGGTCCCGTACGCGGCTAGGCTCCCAAAAAGTCCCAAACATGTGGTATCCCCGTACTCAGGAGAAGCAGCAGAATGTATTTTAGGGTGCAACTCCACATATAACCATGGCATGTGTGAGCAATATATCATTTAGTGACAAATTTTTTTTTTTTTTTTTTCTCATTATTCAATCACTTTGGACAAAAAAAAAAAAAATCAATGGACTCAACATGCCTCTCAGCAGTTTCCTTGGGGTGTCTTCTTTCCAAAATGGGGTCATTTGGGTTTTTTTTTGTGCTATTTTGGCATTTTATGGCCTTCGAAACTGTGATAGGTAGTGAGGAGTGAAATCAAAAATTTACACCCTTAGAAAGCCTGAAGGCGGTGATTGGTTTTTGGGGTCCCGTACGCGGCTAGGCTCCCAAAAAGTCTCACACATGTGGTATCCCCGTACTCAGGAGAAGCAGCAGAATGCATTTTGGGGTGTAATTCCACATATGCCCATGGCATGTTTGAGCAATATATCATTTAGTGACAACTTTGCGCAAAAAAAAATATATATATATATATATATATATATTTATATTTCCCGCAACTTGGGTCAAAATCTAAAATATTCCATGGACTTAAGATGCCTCTCAGCAAATAGCTTGGGGTGTCTACTTTCCAAAATGGGGTCATTTGGGGGGGTTTTCAATTGTCCTGGCATTTTATGCACAACAATTAGAAGCTTATGTCACACATCACCCACTCTTCTAACCACTTGAAGAAAAAGCCCTTTCTGACACTGTTTGTTTACATAAAAACATATTATTTTTTTGCAAGAAAGTAAAGTTGAACCCCCAAACATTATATATTTTTTTAAAGCAAAGGCCCTACAGATTAAAATGGTGGGTGTTGCAAATTTTTTTTCCACACAATATTTGCGCAGCGTTTTTTCAAACGCATTTTTTGGGGAAAAAATACACTTTTTTTTATTTTAAAGCACTAAAACACACTATATTGCCCAAATTATTGATGAAATAAAAATTATGATCTTAGGCCGAGTACATGGATACCAAACACGACATACTTTAAAATTGCGCACAAACGCGCAGTGGCGACAAACTACATACATTTTTAAAAGCCTTTAAAAGCCTTTACAGGTTACCACATTAGATTTACAGAGTAGGTCTACTGCTAAAATGACTGCCCTCGATCTGCCCTTCGCGGTGATACCTCACATGCATGGTGCAATTGCTGTTTACATATGACTCCAGACCGACGCTTGCGTTCGCCTTTGCGCAAGAGCAGGGGGGGACAGGGATGCTTTTTTTTATTTTTTTATTTTTTTATATATTTATTTCGCTTTTTTTATTTTATTTGTTAACTGTTCCTTCCATTTATTTATTTTTTTACCATTTTTATTGTTATCTCAGGGAATGTAAATATCCCTTGTGATAGCAATAGTTAGTGACAGGTTCTCTTTTTTTTTTTTAAATGGGGTCTATTAGACCCTAGATCTTTCCTCTGCCCTCAAAGCATCTGACCACACCAAGATCGGTGTGATAAAATGCTTTCCCATATTCTCAATGGCGCCGTTTATATCTGTGGGGGGGGACATTCCCTCCCACTGAATGTAAAAGCAGTCTAGAGGCTAATTAGCCGCTAGGACTGCTTTTACATGAAAGCCGACCGCTGGCTGAAAAGAATGATACCAAGATGATGCCTAAACCCGCAGGCATCATTCTGGTATAACCATTCAAAGTCCAGCAACATACCAGTACGTTGATGGTTCTTGTTGGACAAGTATTGTAATCTTTTTTTTTTTCATGCAGCCTGTTGGCTGAACAAAAAAAAGATTGATCGGTGGGTATGCCCACCATTAGAATACCTCCCTTCATCCACCCACTTCTAATGATGGGCATACATGCACCATTTATATATGCCGAAGCATGGGGGCATCCTCCCGCAAAAAAGTTCTGCCGCGTACGGTCGGACTTTTCTATGCCGCGTACACACGGTCGGACTTTTCTATGCCGTGTACACATGGTCAGACTTTTCCACAGGAAAGCCTCCGTAGGAATGTCAACCGTATGTACGCGGCATTAGGAGCAAAATCGCTCCTCCGCCCCTAATGCCCCCATGCTCCGGCATATATGCTCTTTTTTGAACTGTAGTGGTGAAATCACCTCCTACAGCATTGGAGTCGCGGCTTTATATATCGTGGGAGCAAACGCTGTTGCTGTCACGCTAAATAAATCTGCACTGCAACTGAATGGCGTACCTGCTAAGCAAATGATGGTTAACATTAAAACAAAGTAACATTCCAGTATAACAGTAAGATCATACCATACCTGCAAAGCAAATACCTGTAAAAAATAAAACATTTTTTAACGCAACCTGTGCCTAAAATATATATATGCCGAAGCATGGGGGCATCCTCCCGCAAAAAAGTTATGCCGCGTACGGTCGGACTTTTCTATGCCGCGTACACACGGTCGGACTTTTCTATGCCGTGTACACATGGTCAGACTTTTCCACGGGAAAGCCTCCGTAGGAATGTCAACCGTATGTACGCGGCATTAGGAGCAAAATCGCTCCTCCGCCCCTGCTGCCCCCATGCTTCGGCATATATGCTCTTTTTTTTAACTGTGGTGGTGAAATCACCTCCTACAGCACTGGAGTCGCGGCTTTATATATCGTGGGAGCAAATGCTGTTGCTGTCAAGATAAATAAGTCCGCGCAACAGCTGAATGGCGTACCTGAAAACAGTAAAATAAATTACATACCTGAAAAGCAAGCATGAAAAAACATAACAACAATAAAACTTTGCAGAATAGAATACAGTAAAAAAGAGCAGAACAATAGAGAGAGAATAGAGAGGGAGAGAACAATAAAACGACAACTATTTTTGGTTTTTTTATTTTATATTTTTTTGTGTTTTTATTTTTTACTTTTTTTTTTTAACACTTTTTTTTGTAACTGTGAACTGTAACTTCAACTTTTCGGTTCCAGGTTTGGGTCTCTCAAAATGCGATGGCATCTTGGGAGACCCTGTGTAAGTGAGCCTAGCCTGTGAAATGTTTCACCCTACACTAATAATTAACGTGTGTGTGGAAGCGTTCAAAACATTCACCAATACAAAGACCAGGATTGGCAGGACATTTGGGACAAAAATAACGGGTGTCATGCCTAAATCCGCGCTTGGTACAGACACGACATTTTCTTTGGGGGGCTCGTTGGGTAGGGGTACTCTCGAGGACATAAGAAAAATGCCTCTCATGCAGTCGGCTTACTGCATTTGGTAGGGGCTGGTGAGGTACAGTACCGCCTGGATACAGGAGTTCTGTGATGATATCCCTCTGGAATTGAAGGAAGGATTCATTCCGTCCTGAAGCTCTGTATACGACATGAGCATTCAGTAGAGCCAATTGAAATAAATGTAGAGACACTTTTTTGTACCAGCGTCTCGTCTTACGGGCAATATGATACGGCGCCATTAACTGGTCGTTGAGGTCCACCCCTCCCATATTAAGGTTATATTCGTGGACACAGAGGGGTTTCTCCACAACACCAGTCGCCGTATGAATTTGGACTGTCGTGTCTGCGTGAAGGGTGGTAAGAACGAAAACATTCCTATTGTCCCGCCACTTCACAGCGAGCAAATTTTTACATCTGCAGCAGGCTCTCGCCCCCGGCCTAATACGGGCATCTACAAGCCACTGGGGGAAGCCCCGGCGATTAGGTCGCACGGTGCCACATGCTCCAATCTGTTGATCAAATAAGTGGCTAAAAAGTGGCACGCTGCTGTAAAAATTGTCCACATACAAATGGTACCCCTTTCCGAATAAGGGTGACACCAAGTCCCAAACAATCTTGCCAGCGCTCCCCATGTAATCTGGGCATCCTTCCGGCTCTACCTCACTATCTTTTCCCTCGTAAACCCTAAAGCTCCATGTGTAGCCTGTGGCCCTGTCACAGAGCTTATAGAGCTTGACCCCGTATCTGGCACGCTTGCTGGGAAGGTACTGTTTGAAAGACAAGCGGCCAGCAAATTTAATCAGGGACTCATCAACGCATACAACCTGCTGGGGATTAAACAAGGCTGCAAAACGTTCGTTGAAATGGTTTACGAGGGGCCGAATTTTGTAGAGCCGGTCAAATTCAGGGTCTCCACGTGGACGACAAAGTGCATTGTCACTGAAATGCAGGAACCGCAGGATCGCCTCGTATCGTTTCCTGGCCATGTGAGCAGGGAAAACGGGCATATGGTCGATGGGATGTGTGGACCAATACATCCGCAATGTCGGAAATTTGTGTATGCCCATGTTGAGGGTAAGGCCCAGAAAGGTCTTAAATTCGGAAACCTCGAGAGGTTTCCATTGTTTGGCAAGGCGAGACTGGGGGTTAGCGGCGATGTAGGTACCAGCATATAAATTAGTCTGGTCCACAATAGATCTATAGAGATCTTCCGTGAAATACAGCGAATAAAAATCAAGTGACGTAAAGTTCGCTGTATCCACCTGAATACCGGGTTGGCCAGTGAATGGGGGAAGTACAGGTGCTGTAGAAGTGGTGGGGACCCAATCAGGATAGGCAAATTCTACAGGAAGGGCACTATGGGCACGACGGGCCTGTCTCTGTCTTCTTCTTGGTGGCAGCGGGACACTACTTGTGCTTGCCACATCGCCAGCTTGAACTGCACTTATGGGACTCGCCACGTCACCAAGTGTTACTGCAGTGCTGGATAAACGACCAGGGTGTACTAGGCCGCTGGTGCTTGCCAATCCACCAGAAGGAGTAGCGGCGCTAGTACTGGATCTCTGCTCCATACAAGGGTCCTGCGGTTCTTGCTGCTCAACAACATCAGAATGGGATCGGGTACGCCTGGCCTTAGCAGGGACCACTACTCCGTCGTCCGAACTATCTGACATGGAGCCGCTGTCGTAAACGGGTTCGTATTCTGAGCCAGAATCTGTCAGATGCGTGACCTCCTCCTCTTCACTATCTGACATGCACATGAACTCCAAGGCCTGCTTATCATTGTACCTTCGGTTTGCCATTTGGACTCTAAATTTAGTGGTACAATGGTAAGGATTCACAGGTAAAAAAAGCACCTGATCTGTAGAAAAGCAAACGTAGAAAACGCTTCAAAAAAAACTGTAAGCGATCGCAGGGATCAGGCCTGTCTCTGCGAACGCTGCAGTTATGTGTCTTGTGTTTTGTAAGTGACAGTGATCGATCGATACTGCACTTGGGTGGGTTGGGCTGGGCAGAGGGGGAAAACGCAGGTGCTAGCGGGTATCTGGGCTGATTCCGCTAACAATGCGTTTTTGGGTACCCTAAACTGCTGGGTACGCTAGTATAGATCTGATCAGATCAGGTATCGATCCGTTCAGATCCTATACCACTAAGGGGGGTGTATGCTTAGCGAGTGGGTGTAAGCGGTACTGGCTCTAACCTAACGCTGCCTGGGGCGACGCAGACCCTGTCTGGCGCTAAAATTAAATTTATATCACCCGCCGGGTGATCAGGGGGTTAAACCTATTGGGTTATATACGGCGGGTGCTCTGATGCTATAAACAGCAAACTAACCAACCAGCGTCAACCGTAACACTTATACGGTGATCACTGGTGAAAGGGTTAACTAGGGGGCAATCAGGGGGTTAAAACCTTTATTCGGTAATATATGGGGGTACCTGACGCTTTCTAAAAACCTGGTGGCGAACCTAAAATAACTAAATAACTAACTGGCTAACCACGTCACCAGTGACACTTATACAGTGATCAGTGGTGAAAGGGTTAACTCTAGGGGCAATCAGGGGTTAAAACCTTTATTTATGGGGGTACCTAACGCTATATAAACCTGGCGGCGAACCTCAAAAAAAACTAACTGCCTAGCGGCAACAGTGACACTAATACAGCGATCAGAAACCGATCGCTTAGTGACACTGGCAATAGGGGTGAAAGGGTTAACTCTAGGGGCAATCAGGGGTTAAAACCTTTATTTATGGGGGTACCTAACGCTATATAAACCTGGCGGCGAACCTCAAAAAAAACTAACTGCCTAGCGGCAACAGTGACACTAATACAGCGATCAGAAACCGATCGCTTAGTGACACTGGCAATAGGGGTGAAAGGGTTAACTCTAGGGGCAATCAGGGGTTAAACCTTTATTGGGGGGGGGGTAGGGGGCTACCCTGGACCTAAAGGGGCCTAAACCTAACTGCCCTGACACTTTTTTCTGTCACACTGACACTAAAAGCAGTGATCAGAAAATAAATGATCACTGCAATCAGTGACACTGTGACAGGGGGTGATCTGGGGGTGCTGGGGGGGTGATCGGGGGGGGGTTATGTACCTATGTGTGCTGTGTCAGTGTGCTGTTGGTGCAACTCACAGTACTGACGTCTTCTCTCCTCTGGAACCGGACGAAAAGACCGCCAGAGGGGAGAAAACGTCACTTCCTCCCTGCCTGTGTTTACAGTTACACAGGCAGGGAGGGCTCAGCTGGAAGCTCATTCGCTGACGGAGATCGAGAGGGGACGGCTGGAAACCAATAGCCGCCCCCTCCTCCCGGACCTCCCGTACACCGTTCCCGGCCCTCGCATGTACCGGAGGGGGTCCCGATCGGACCCCCGAACCCAGGTAAGTCGGGGACGTACCTGTACGCCCATGTGCCTGTACGTGCCATATTGTGGACGTATATGTACATGCGGGGGTCTGGAACTGGTTAAAGAATCAGCAAACTCTGCATTGGAGATTGTCAGGGGAGTTGAATTGAGATCACGTTTTTTAAATGATTAATTGTGCAGCTCTAATATATATATATGTGTGTGTGTGTGTGTGTGTGTGTGTGTATGTATGTGTATGTGTATGTATGTATATATATATATATATATATATATATATATACACACACACGTCCTGTGTGTGTATATATTATATAGAGACAGACAGATATCATGGCCCCATACATATGTATAGCTCTAGCTCATACATATACTGCATCTAAAGCTCTGGGAGGTCGCATATGTTGCTGTGTCTACATGTGTATAGGAGCAGATCACAGAAGTTAACCCAGGATTTGTCTTGTAGATATTGCAGGATGAACGGCCATTTATCCAATTATTATCGAGGAGGCTTTGGAAGTAATTCTGCAGACTTCAGGTAAACTTGCTTAACTTTACAGCCAAACTGATGATTCCTGTAGGTAACTGTGACACCTAAAAATGATTGAAGTGCCCCTCTGAACCACACACTGCCTTCCTCTCCCTCTGTAGTCCCTGCACTCACCTTGTAGACTGTCGGTTTGTATTTTTCTGTTACTCTATGCCTACTCCATACACAGTCTATTCTGTACTCGCCCCATAGAATGTCACTCTTTATCCTACTTTCACCTTGTACTCCTGTACTTTGAGGTCACCCTGCACTTACCCTATAGACTATAGTCATCAACCCATACTGTAATGTTTCCCCTTACTTTTTAGACTGTCACCCCACATCCCTTTGTCACATTGCATTCTCCCTATAGACTGTCAACCATTTCTCTAGTGTCACCCTGCAATTGTCCTAGAGAATATAGTCATCCATTCTTCCTTTTCCTTACAGTAATTCCGATGTTACATCAGTAAAGTCAGAGAAAAGATCAAATGCGAAGAGTCTTTATGGTAAGGTGTTGCTTCGGTGGACTAATGACTGTGAACCTTCCTGGACCGTACTGTACAAAAGTTTTAGGCAGGTGTGAAAAAATGCTGTAAATTAAAAAATGCTTTCAGAAATAGAAGTGTTAATCGTTTATTTTTTATCAGATAACAAAATGGAAAGTACAGTAAGTCCCCTACTTGCGAATGAGTTCCGTTCCGGGAGCATGTTCATAAGTCCAACTTATTCACAAGTCCAACAAAGATCAGCGCTTGTGGGCAATGGCTGTGAACGCTGATCACTGTGTTCTGTCGGGGGCAGTCTCCCTGTCAGAAAACAATAGCACAGCAGGGGAGATCGCTGTGCCAACATTGCTTGTGTTGCTACGATGATCTGTCAGTTTTTTTTTTCATTCAGCCTGCTGGGTTGAGTGGAAAAAATGGAGTGTGTGTACCTAGCTTTACATGATTGGACATGCAAACACATGTTCGGATCTTTAAAAGTTCACAATTTGAATGTTCGTATGTAGGGAACTTACTGTAAATGTACAGAAGAGAAATCTAAATCAAATAAATATTTGGTGTGGTGACCCTTTTCCTTCAAACCAGCATCCATTCTTCTAGGTACACATTCACACAGTTTTTGAAAGAACTAGGGGGGTAGGTTGTTCCTAATGTCTTGGAGAACTAACCACAGATGTAGACTGCCTTAAATCATTCTGTCTTGTCATGTAATCCCAGACAGACTTAATGATTTTGCTGATCAGGGCTCTGTGGGGACCAAACCATCACTTTTAGGACTCCCTGTCCTTTTTGCTGAAGATCATTCCTAATGACATTGGCTGTATGTTTGTTTGGGGTCATTGTCCTGCTGCAGAATATATTTGGGGGCCAATCACATGCCTCCCTGATGTTGTGGCATGATGGTTAGATATCTGCCTCTATATTTTTTTGAAAGCACGCTTTACAGCATTTCTTCACACCTGCCTAAAACATTTGCACAGTACTGTATATAGATCAGCAGAGGATTGAAAGTGAAGAAACCTCTACCTGCTAATCCATTTTATAATTGAGTTCCTGTGGAGTATAAGAACATTCTAAGTTATACAGTTCGAACACTCTGCTCAGTGGCTGTTAGTACACCCCTCTGCTGCACTCCGCCACCAGGCCCTTTCCCTGGAATTAGGTAGAGTAGTATGAACCCTATTCACCCAGATGAGTCTGTTCATTGTTATCAGTCTGAGTGTTTTGTGTTATGGAAGTAAATTGAACAAATTATGAAAGATATTCGGATTGTGTGGCTCAGCCTGCATTTAATTTGGTAGCTGACCCTGTGTTAATCCAGAACATGAGAAAGCACCCACAGCTGGCAATCACATAATGAAATATGATGTGGGGAGCCTTCCTGTGTCAGTATAGCATAAAAGATGATGTGGGGAGCCTTCCCGTGTCAGTATAGCATAAAACATGATGTAGGGAGCCTTCCCGTGTCAGTATAGCATACAAGATGATGTAGCGAGCCTTCCCGTGTCAGTATAGCATACAAGATGATGTGGGGAGCCTTCCCATGTCAGTATAGCATAAAAGTTGATGTGGGGAGCCTTCCCCTATCAGTATAGCAGATTATGTGGGGAGCCTTCCTGTATCGGTATAGCAGATGATGTGGGGAGCCTTCCCGTATCAGTATAGCAGGTGATGTGGGGAGCCTTCCCGTATCAGTATAGCAGATGATGTGGGGAGCCTTCCCGTATCAGTATAGCAGATGATGTGGGAAGCCTTCCTGTATCGGTATAGCAGATGATGTGGGGAGCCTTCCCGTATCAGTATAGCAGGTGATGTGGGGAGCCTTCCCGTATCAATATAGCAGGTGATGTGGGGAGCCTTCCCATATCAGTATAGCAGATGATGTGGGGAGCCTTCCTGTATCGGTATAGCAGATGATGTGGGGAGCCTTCCCGTATCAGTATAGCAGGTGATGTGGGGAGCCTTCCCGTATATCAGTATAGCAGATGATGTGGGGAGCCTTCCTGTATCAGTATAGCAGATGATGTGGGGAGCCTTCCCGTATCAGTATAGCAGGTGATGTGGGGAGCCTTCCCGTATCAATATAGCAGGTGATGTGGGGAGCCTTCCCATATCAGTATAGCAGATGATGTGGGGAGCCTTCCTGTATCGGTATAGCAGATGATGTGGGGAGCCTTCCCGTATCAGTATAGCAAATGATGTGGGGGGCATTCCTGTGTCAGTATAGCATAAAAGATGATGTGGGGGGCCTTCCTGTGTCAGTATAGCATAAAAAATTATGTGGGGTGGTGACTTGCTGTATCCATAAAACATAATAACGCTATGTGGGTTGACTTCCCGTAGCCATACCACTTATGGCATGGGCTCCCCCCCCCTGCCCAACATACTTCCCCAAATTATCCTATTTTTTCCCTGGCTCAGACAGTTGAGTCGGTTATATTATCATTGTGTATTTTATGGCTTTTCTCAATAGGAGGAGATGGAATTTATTTTTTCCGATCTTCATCCAAACAAAAGAAGAAAGGTAGAAGATTTAGCCTTGCTATGTGTGTGCTGTGACCATGTCTGTGTGTTTATTAATGGTACTTATTAATGGTATTAATTGGTTATGCTACTTTCATACTGCACACTGGGGAGGGGGGGGGTGTTAGCTGTAAAGCGCCACTCATTTTAGCGAGCGGGGTGCTTTTAACTCCCGCTAAAGGGTTTAAAGCACTTGCAAAGCGCAGCTGCGAAACGCTTTGCAGGCGCTTCGGCAGCGATGCCCATTGATTTCAATGGCAGGAGCGGTGTATACAGTGCTCCCGCACCACCCGAAAGATGCTGCTTGTGGGACTTTTTCTAACATCTGGCAAGCGCATCGCCCCAGTGTGGAAGCACTCGGGCTCTCACACTGGGGCTGCAGGGGAGGTGTTTTTTTTCAAGTGCTTTACATGCGCTATTTTTTAGCCCAAAAGCACCTGAAAAACGCCCCAGCGTTAAAGGGGTCTTAATGGCACATATTGATTTTTCACCCAAATATTGTTTCCTGAAGCCTATATACTGTATGTCCTGTACAGGGAATAATCTACTCTGGAAAGGGGATAGGGGACATTATTTTAAAGTAGAACTATAGTTAAAAAAATGGATAGAGTAAAGGACGGTTATAACCCCCGTAATGTTTAAATGTTTATTTTTTCAATCTGTGTCCCATTGGGGAGATTTACCTTCACTTCCTGTCCCATTGGCAAAACATGAAGTGAGAAAAAATCCCTGCTAATTAAGGGGATTTCTTGGGGACCTCCAGGCCACCAGAACCAAAGTGCCCATTGGAAGATTTCCCCTCTATTACTTTTCTGGGGACAGCCCAAAATGTGACTTTGTTAATGGCATACAGGACAAAAAGAGGGTGAATTTCCCTAATGAGGGCACAGACCGCAATAAAAACTAACTGGTGTTCTAATCCATCTCCACTCTATCCAAAAAAAGTTATGCCTTTAGTTATACTTTAATTCTGGATATAGCGTACAGTTTCGGAGGTAGTATTACAATGAATGTGATATATAGAGAAAAAGGAGGCTTTTTTTTTTAAATCATATTGTGACACTAGAGGAGGTTATAATGGAATGGATATAAGACAATGAGGGGTTATAAAATAACTATATAGTAACTGGAGCATATTCTATATAAGATGTATCTTAGAAAAAAGTGGGGCTATACTGGAGGTAACCTCTTTTGGTCACATTGATTGCTATACTTTATGTGAGTATATTGGGCTTTGCTTGGGTAGAGGATGTTTTTTTCTTTATCTCTTCTATATATGCTTTTTTCTTTGCATGTGTCTGCAGTGAGATTGCTGTGTTCTTTGTATGTAGGATGCTGTCTGTTGTGGAGTACGACCCTTAAAACAGGGACATGCAGAGTTTAGACTGTGTTGAAAACCTGCTCCTACTGCCGTGCACTACCCAAAAGTGTGGAAATACAGGCAGTGGCAGCAAAGCAGTAATTTTGCAGAGGCTACTGGCATGGTAAAATATATACATGCTATTCTTTTAGCGTCCCATATTTTTTTTTTTTTTACAAGTCATCTTGTGGTGACAGGGTCCTTTTTAAAAAGCGGAATCTGGAATTAAGCTTTGCCTAGAAGTAAGGGGATGAGTGTCCCTTTCAGCTCAGTGAGCTTCCAATAACAGTGTATAGCAGGGTGCAAGTGGTAGTATCTTACTGTGGGAGCCACCCACAGCACCACTGTTGACTGACGGTACAATTGTAGCTACAGATTGCAGCTTAAAGTACCTAGAAGGGTCTGTGATTTCAAAAGATGGCCCCCCACTTGGTACCTTTTTACATCATTTTTGAACCTCATACTCAGGGCCTACTGGGGGATCCCTCTTTGGCCAGTCAGCCGCTTCTTTGTCATACAGCTGAAGGCTCAGGACCTTGCTCATACCCATACTATGACATCATGTTGTGGACTGTTGATTTCTACTTGTATGTAGAGTTTTTAAGAGAGTATTTTCAAATTGTAATTGTGTCCGTTACTTTGCATGTGGTACCTGACAGGATACACGTGTTTTTCTCAGTTGTTGTCATGCTGCATGGTACACAGTCACTGTATGACTTGGTATGTAAATTCATTACTTTATAAATAAAGAATAATAAAAACATAATGTCTTTAACCAAGAAAGATTGGGGCTCTAGGCTGGCGTGTGTTAGACATATTCATGTCTCCTCACATCCTCCAACCCTCAGAAATGTATTGGTCCTGAGCTATAGAAATTCTCAGTGAAAGATGCATCATATTATCTTCTCTGTCATCCCCTGAGGAATCCAGAAAGGAAGTGTACATTGGATATAGCTAATGGAACCTGTAGCAGACTTCAGTTTCAAAGTAGAATGACCCACGCTCATCAGTGAGCTGTATAAAAATGAACACAAATAAAGCTCTGAGAGTGAAGTTCTTCCTGTGAGCCTTCAAGAATTATTCAGCAGACCTAACTTCCCTCACAAATAACTCCTAACCAACCAAGTATGAGCAAAACATTATTATGTGCTTAAAAACTGATGGAAAAACGGTGCAGATTGCGCTTGCAGAAACACGAGTTTAGATCAGTTTTCATGCGCGTTTCAGTGAGTTTTTTTCAGGTTCGGCCACAGATATTATGAGTTTGGGGCTGTGCATGCACACTAACGCATGTCAGATTGTGAGCAGCGGCCTTGTCCATGCAGCCATTGCATCCCAATAGACATAAATCACGAATGAGACTGCTTACATGGGGACTCGCAAAACATCTGTACATACCCATTTAGGTAAACACAGTCCTCCACATGAAACCATTGCTGGCTCTGTCCCCACACGAAGATTCCCCTACTTCCTGTTCTGGTGACACTAAGGCAAGAAGTGTGGGACATTCTCGGGAGAGGCATATCATACGATTGTTTCCTTTCCCGCCCCAGAGGAGGAGGAGATGGGACTGGAGAAGGAGTTGGGACTGGAGGAAGACTTGGGATGCAGGAGATATGACTGGAAAAGGATGTGGGATGGAGGAGATGGGACTGGAGTAGGAGGAGATGGGACTGGAGAAGGCTATGGGATAGAGTAGATGGGACTAGAGGAAGACATGGGATGCAGGAGATGAGATGGGACTAAGGGAGGAGAAAAAGAGTCACCACTCAAGGCAGAAGATGTAACCGAAGAACCTCCTCACCAGATCCAAAGCCATGGGTGCTGGCAATGCATATAACAATGCAAAATGAAGGGGAATACTTGGACAGCCGCACTCCAAAAAATATTTGTTTCTTTTATTGTAAAAGTAAAATCACAAGATACATGCCACAGCAAACCAGGTACAAATTTACACATTTCACACTAAAACTTAGTGCTTACGCATAGACTAGGGGAGGACATGGGATGCAGGAGATTTGACTGGAGAAGGATGTGGGACAGAGGAGAAGGACATGGGATGGAGGAGATGGGGCTGAAGGAGGAGGAGGACATGAGATTTAGGAAATGGGACAGGGGGAGTATAAGGAGGACATGGGATGGAGGAGGAGGAGGACATAGAGGAGGACATGGGACTGGAGGACGAGGATGACATGGGATGGGGGAGATGAGACTGGAGGAGGGGGGATGGGATAGGGATATTTTTAACAAAAAACACTCAAATAAAGCACTTCCATACATGTATTAAAAACATACTCAATTGAGTGTGTAAAGCATATGTGCATAGGTGATGACTCAGAGATCGTGCAGTACCATAGACAATCATTTTTTATTAGGTGAAGTCACTTTTGTGACTTTAAACAATCACTCACCCCACCTGTCGCTCACCAATCGCTATCCAGGCTTCATCCACTTAATGGGCAATATTATCTTAGTTGGTTTCCTCTGTGTCCTGAGGCAGGAGGGTATGAGACGAATCATTGGAGTCCAACCACCAGGTCCATATTTTTGGGAACTTTCTAGGCTGCTTGTAAGTTAATTCTTCTCTCTGTAATGTGAAATTAGAAATTTCACGCCTTTGGTTGTGTATTGAAGGTGTTGGTAATATCCATTTCTGTAATATGAGTTTGCCAGCTAAGTATAGGGATCTTGTCTACGTGATATGCATTTCGTCCTCAAGTATATTCTCTTGGATTTTTACCAGGAATGCAAATTTGGGATCTAATGACACCCTTAAACAGAGGGAATTAAGGGTTGTAAGTACATTTTCCCAGTATCGATGAAGTTTGGGGCAACGCCACAACATGTGAATAAGGGACCCAGCGGCTGAGGTACATCTAGGACACTGCAGTGTGGGAGGGGATGGGAGGGCCCATCCCCAAGAGTGAAGCTTCTGCAGAGTGTAATGCACTCCATGTTTGATAAACAGCTAGGTTGGGCGCTGTAAGGACAACTGCCTATCATTCAGTAATTCTATGTCCCGCTGCCATAAACTGAAGCTATTTACCTATTTTGTCCAAGTACAAACAGCTGTTTTAAAGGTAGAAGATGGATCCCCTATTAGCACCTCCTTTAGTGCAGGATGCTGAGATTTCCGTAGACAAAATTGTAGAGGGGTTATATTTCAACTGGTAACAGACGCTTGGCTTTCTAGAGCACGGTGCAATTGGAGATATTAAAAAAAAGTTTTTATTAGATGACTGATGGCGCTCTTTGAGAGAGTTAAATGGTAACAGGACATCTTTATCACATAATTGATAGGGAAAACCAATACCTTACCCAGATGGGCATATATTTTAGTAAAACCTTCATACCGAGTAATATTTTGCACTGCTTCCCACAATCTATGTATCAAGAGAATTGTGGGGAAATTTCATTAAACAT
This sequence comes from Rana temporaria, assembly GCF_905171775.1. Classification (NCBI taxonomy): domain Eukaryota; kingdom Metazoa; phylum Chordata; class Amphibia; order Anura; family Ranidae; genus Rana; species Rana temporaria. The sequence goes on from NC_053491.1 coordinate 372,335,826, forward strand.
ATAAATGGTGAGCTACTACTAACGGAACCAATGGAGATGCACTAAATCGAGATAAAACAACAGTATTGTATTGAGTCTTGTAAATTAACCTTGTTACAACCATACCAATGATGTACTTAGGAGGCAATGAAGTGTAGTCTGGTATTGGGCACAGCTAGACCACCTCCATCTTTAGGTAACTGTTGTATAGAGTCTAATTCTGGGGTGTCTATATTTCCAAATAAGATCTTGGAAAAGGCAATCAATGGTTGCAGAAAAGTTTTTGAAGTAACCACACAGAGCAGTTATGAAGGATATGAAATAACTGTGGCATCCATACCATTTTCACCAAGTTTACCCTGCCTTTTACCATTAGAGGTAGTTTACTCCAGATTTTACCTATTTGTCTAAAGCCTAGTACACACGAACGAATGTCGGCTGGTTTGGCTGGCTTCTGTCGAAGGCTCGTGACTGAAAATGGTCTGCCGACTGGCTCCCGGTCAGCACTCTCAGCCAATGACTGAAAGCGCTGACTGGAGTGTTATGGCGTTGGGCAGGGGGGAGATCGACGTACTAACATTGGATAGTTAGTATAGCTGCTCCGATCTGAGCTGTCAGTTCATTTTCGTTCAACCCAGCGGTGTGTACCAGGCTTACAGTAAATCTAGTGATCAAGTTTCTGTCAACATAGTCATGAACATGTGGTGTAACTACAACTCCCAGATATTTAAAAGATGTAACTACTGAAATTTGATTTGCCAGAGACGGAACCTCAGTGGTTATGGGGTCAAGCAGTAAAAGTACTGACTTGTCCCAATTAATTATTGAAGCCTGAAAAGGAACCATATATAGCAATTAAAGACCTAGCTCTCATTCCCCTGATGAAGATACGACATTAACCCTGTCGACACGCGTAAGGGAAGGGAAAGGACGGTGGAGACGGGAGCTGGTCTGCCAACAGAGGAGAACATTTGCTCGCAAACAAATCCCCAGATTTTTACATGCTTTGCATAAAGCGATGAACTGATGCACCATAACCATGTAAGTACATATATATATTTTGATATAAACGATATCACAATATCGAGTCGTTTTTATCATTTGTTTATGAGAAGACAGCACTACAGAGCTGGAGAAACAAATCCCCAGATTTTTACAGAGTTTTACATGCTTTGCATAGAGCGGTGCACTGACGCACCATAACCATGTGAGTACCCTCTCAAGGGGCTTTTTCTTAAATATATCTTGATATAAACGATATCACACTATTGAGCCGTTTTCATTTGTTTATGAGGAGACAGCGCTACAGAGATGGAGACGGTAGCACAAAGCACTTTGGGACCCAGCAATATATCTAGAATCCAGAGGTGATTCATAAGCGTGTTCAGACCAAGCTTGATCGCAAGGTCGCACGCTCAGAGGTGAGCGGCTACTACCCAAGGGTGGGGAGCATATGTGTGTGGATGTCACAGCACCGTTTGAACAACACGAATGGAATCCTAGTTCTCAAATAACAGAGGGATTTTTGATGCGATTTGGGTTGCATCGCATTATGTGATTAGTGCAGCACAGCATTTATGCACTTTATATAATTTCACAAATTTTTGTCCCTTTTATATTTTGCAATATTGTTTAATTTACCTCTGTATTTATGTTACTTTATGTAGCACTACCCCCGAAGTAGCTGCTGGTTTGATTTGGGTGGCACGTTACCTCTATCTTCCTGTCTAGGGTACTGGATGAGAGCTGTGATAAAGTCAATGTCTACACAAACAGTTGTCTTTTCTGTGCTTTTATTACCCAACTGGGTAAGAATGGTAAATAGTAGAAAGGTGAAGGGATAGAAGAAATGGAAGGTGACATATTCAGGTGTAACTGGTTCTTGGAAACAGTCCTGCTTCCAATGACAACTTTCTTCGCCACTCTAGCCAGAGTGGGTATAGCGCATCTGGATAGGCCTCTCTCACCAGCCTAGCAGCCAGAATGTCACTTGGAACTTTAGGGTGAAGTCTCTGCCACAGACCCTCCTAAAGGTGGAGATAGTTTCGGTCCAAAATCCTTCTCAACTGGATTCAGCACCCGGATGTCCTTCAAACAGCTTTAGTTACGTCAGGAACTGATAGGCGACCATCGTGCAGCCTCTCAGATACGAAGCGTCCTTCGATGAGTAAGTAGGCCTCTCCTGAGACCCCAGCCTCGTGCTCGGTGTCCCCCAGACAGGTTCTCCCACGGGACGGAAAGCCCAGGACCACTTGCAAATTGCAGACTCAGTCTACCTACTGAGTCTACGAGAGAGATTAATGCTCCGGACCAACGTGGCCGGAGCCAGGAACACTGCAACACACACACCCCGGCCAGGAGGGCCACACACGGGGGTGGTGGGACGACTGCCCAGGTGGATGGCGGCAAGGCGACTACCCTAGCCAATGGCGTCTGCCCCCCTAAATACCCCTCCCAGCATGCACTACGAGGCGATCAACCCTCCTCATTGGCTGCCGAGGAGAAGTATCCACACGACCCTGACTCCACTGCTGCCACCTACCATCTGGGGGGCCTGAAGTCCCCAGACAGCAGCATGGGCACACAGTACAGCCAGAGCTGGAACAGAGGCCTTAGATTTAGCCGAATAAACATGGTCAGAGGCAACTAACTCTCTGACCCCCCCGTAAATTTACAACAGCACCTGCTATGAAAGTAGCCAGGCGCTACATTTTATATTTTGCAATATTTTTTCGTCACTAAATTATGTGATAATTGGATTATGCACTTTGATCTTCACTATGTGATATATATGGCTTATGAATATTATGTTTATTGAAAGACAAGACGCGGTTCTTATAAGAAATTTGTTATTTTACATTTAATTAGTAAGGACTAAGTTAGGTAGCGTGCCATTTTCTTTAAAAATGCTTTGGGAAAACAATCAAAAACTTTACATTCTGTTGACAATTTGAAAGTGTCAATGCTGCACCTTTGCCTGAGATGTGTGTATCTGTGTTATTGCTGTATTTAGCTACTCGGCTGGAAAGCTGACATTTTTATTTTCTGAGAAGGGTTTTCGGCTGCCCCTAGTGAAAACATTCAATGCACCAACCATAATGAAACACTTGTACAGACACATCTGCCTGCAGGTTTCCCAAATTATATCAAGTTTGTGTTCCTGTCTGTCTCTCACTCTCTTTTGCTCTCTTTCATTCTGATCTCAGTTATTTAATCGCTGCCTGTTTCTTAGACCAGCCGTGGCACTTAATTTTTAGGGATATTTCACTGTGTGTGTGTATGTGGATAGATAGATAGATAGATAGATAGATAGATAGATATAATCTATTAGAGAGATCGAGATAGTTAGATAGATATCTCTATCTCTATCTATCTATTTTTTATTTATTTTTTAATATATATTTAGCTATACTTACCTGATAAAATATAAATATGGAATATAAGAATGATGGTTACCACTCTTCCAGTAGTGGTAGGTCCACTGCATTCTGCTATCTAGTTGTTTCAAAGGGTATATGTTTTGTTTTCGAGTCTTATGGTTAGGCTGGTGGGTCCAGGCTAGATAACCACCTCCTTATGGTTTGGAAAATCACTTCTGTGACTTTTTGCATGTTTGATTGCCGCATGTCTCAGTGGTCTTGATGTGCTATACTGTAATTGCTTCTGTCTTCATAAATGTTGTTGGGTGTGAAAATTACTCAATGGGAGGCGTTTATCAATTATGTCGCACAGCAAGACAGTGCTAAACAGCAGCAGAGGGAGATTGTGCAACAGATTTATTATAAGGTTACAACTTGAGTCATAAATTCTTTCCTCAGCTCTCTAACCTGGCATTGCCATACAATAAAACCTGATCCTGATCACTTGCTGTGTCAGAATTAAACCTGACCCTAACCCCTTCTTTATTACGCGTCAGAAAGTGTTCAGAGTCAGGTTTTATTCTGTATTCTAATTATGTGTCTGACAATAAAACCTGACCCTTACTGTCGAGACTGTCCGTACAGGCAGAGATTATTTGGGCATAACACCACGAATGATGCCTCTCGTGGAGAAGCTGTTCATGGATGTTTAATCCTCTCTATTAGTGGGAATGCCCCTAACTTTTCTATGAATTCCATCAGCAGTGTCTGTGTTTTTCAGGCCTTCTCTAGGAACAGCCAATATTGTCATATATGTGTTTTTTTTATATTTTCTATGTCTCTCTTTCAATAAATTTACATTTTTAATTATAATATGCCTATAAAGTCCATCATCTGCCAATTTTTTTTCTTTTCAATCTGAATTATCGGGACGTGGCATTGTTCTCTAATTTCATATCCGCAGCTCCACTCTGTGATGATATGATCTTCTATTCTAAAACCTGACCCTGACCACATCTGAACAGAAGGGCAGCCTGATTTGTCTCTAATTGAGTCCCTAATTTGCTCCTAAGTTTCCCCTAAAAAGTGGCACAGTGTTAGGATAGCATTGTGGGTCTTGTGCCTCGTACACACGGCAGGACTTTTCAAGTAAAAAAGTCAGACTGCTTTTTTTCTCTGAAAGTCCGGCCGTGTGTAGCTTCCATCTGACTTTTTTTGTCGGAAGTCCGATGGACCTTAGATAGAGAACCTGTTCTCTGTCTTTCCGACGGACTCACGGCGGACTTTTGCACGGGCTTTTGCACGGGCAAAAGTCCGACCGGGTGTACGAGGCATTACAGACAGTTACTTTCTCAGGTCCACCATAGAATATGTAAAATGCTCCTCTTCTGTTGTGCACCAACAGGTAGAGAAGTGATGGGTATTCATATTCTGATTTGTGTCATAAATTGTTTTTTGTTCACAGAGCAAAGAAAAAGCTATGCCCGGGACACTGTCAGCATCATATCAGAGACCAGCCAGTACCATGTGGAGGTATGTTTTGATGATACCTTTTGTTGATGTAGAGTTGGCATGATAAGGTAAATTTAAGTCTTGCAGGGTAACTACAGAACCTCTTTAGTTGAAAATCGCATTGGTTAGTTCCATGTCCAGTCACTGTTTAGTAAATGTAAGGGTGGCAATTAAGGCTGTCCCCACACCAATATTTCTGTAGAATATTTCTAATAAAAGATTGTGTGATAGCGTTTGCTGTCCATATGCAGCCAGGTACTATGACTTCTTCAATGTTCTCATAGGAAATGATGAGTGTAGCAGAGATAACATTTCTGTTTAACGCTAATATATGTGTGGCTGATATCATCGATGGATTACATGGTGAAATGTCTACAGTCACAAGACATTGATTTTCTGGATTGTTTAGGATGACTTCTCTGAGTTCTGTTAATTTTACTTGAAATAGAGGGCTTGGAAGCCTTCCTGTAAAGTGTCACAGAATTCCCCCATATTCCCTTCCATATTATGCAAATTCTTGTCCTGAGGTATACTGCCTCGGTCTCCTGTTGTGATCCTGCTGACAATGTCCTGCAGCACCTCACCACCTTCACCATTGATCGGAAGGACGCCATGCTAACTGTGGATGATGGGATCCGAAAGTTAAAGTTACTTGATGCCAAAGGGAAAGTGTGGACCCAAGATATGCATCTGCACGTTGATGACAAAGGTGTTAGTTTGTCCGATATAGAATCAAAGGTAATCCTCCTGTGTTGCCATCTTGCATGATTATTATTTTTTTTATTTTTTTTTAACCTTTTTTGTGTAATTTTCTGTCTGGGTTGATGGTGGACTGGCCACAGTATGTTGTTGAAAGTACCTTGCCGGTAGTTGATGTAGGTCAAGTCAAGGCTATGTATTTTAATGTTGTCCTCTGGGCTCTTGGGTAAACCAACTGCCGTCATATTGAGGATCATCCGCAGGGAGGTCGCTTGTTTAATCGCATTTGTTTAAGTTAGGACTAATTGGCAGTATTCTTTTTAGGGCACCCTTGTTTCCTGGGAGAACTGCTGCCCAACTTGAGCTGCCTATACTCTATCACACTTGGCTGATCTGGAAACAATTGTAACAATTTGTACTGCGTAGCAAATAGTTTTTGATTGTTTTTACCCAAAATTATTTTTCTCTACCTTAGGCTGCTGGACAGTGTCCTTGACCATGTCTTATTTATGACATGATTGGTATTCCATACAGATCAGGAAGTGGAAAGAGTGAAGTGAGGGACTGGCACTCGGAATCCTCCTCCTTGACAGGTCAAGTGTGGAAATACAACAAGCTGCCTCATAAGAGATATTTTATAATAATATATAGCAAAACCCATGGAGACTTTCATGCTGGGGAATCCTTCATACTGAACATCAGTTGACCACACACTCCTTGCTGTCAAAAGTCCATTCCCTCACTTCCCTGCCAGATATTCTCGTTATATGATGCGGTCGGTTGCTGCATGTTTTCTGTGTGACATAATGGAAGGCTAGTCCTTGCCTGGGTCATTTCCTGTCAGCATTCTTCTCTCTCTAACTGCTACTTGCACAGCTATGCATGCTATTAATGTACCAGCGGGCACAGTAGTGGACCTGTTAGTTTATGTAGCAGTTGGCATTGTACATAATGTAGCACAAGGCATAGTGCTGGACATAGATGTTCATGTAGTGGTTGGCAAAGTGGCAGTTGACCGTGTTGCAGCTAATGCATTAATAGGCATAGAGGTGGATGTAGCAGTTGATATAGTAATGAGCATATTTGTGCATGTTGAAGTTGATGTAGGAGGTGTTGTGATAGATCTAGCAATTGATATAGCAATGGACATAGTGGTGGACCTGGCAGTTGATGTAGCGCTGGGTTTAGTTGTGCAGTGGGTGTAGTGGTTGACATGGCAATTAATATAATAGTTGGCACAATGGTCGATCTGTTCATTTTTGTAGCAGTTGGCATGGCAGATGATTTGCACAATATGTGATATTTCGTTTTTGCACAGACTGAATTAGAGAACTTTCCTACAAGCACCATTCAGCACTGTAAGGCTGTGATGAAGGCCTGCAGATATGATTCCATTCTGGCCCTTATTTGTAAAGAGCCAACACAGAGCAAAGCTGATCTGCACCTCTTCCAGTGTGATGAGGTAAAGGTAGGTCTTCGTGGCTGTTTGCCATTGTGTTATCCCCCATCACTTGGTGTACATGTGGTGGCTTGCTCAGTGTGGAATGGTGTGTAAACCTGTATGCTGCACTTCTGTTTGGCTTTTCTGCCTACCCCAGTGCACGATTTCACCTTCCTCCACCCAGTGCATGTCTACCCATCCTTTCCCAATGCATGATTTCGCCTTTCTCTACCACAGTGCACAATTTTGTACCTCACCCCTGCATACAATTGCCTTACTGCTCTCAGTGCATGTTATCCCTTCTCAACCCACTGCAAGAATCTCACCCCTTTCCCCACTCGCTCTCCACTGAACGGAATCTTATCTTTCACCTCCGAGACCTTGGCCAAGAGTAGACAATGGAGGACATGTATTGGAAGATTCAATGCAATTGATCAGACTGGCGTGAATGGATCCTAAAAGTGTAAATCAGCATACATTTTAGCAGACAGGAAATTAGGGAATTCTACAACAGCAGCGCAGACTGAAGAAAAATGCTGTTTTTTTCTTAATAGGGTAAGGGAACCTAGAACCCTTATCAGATTTTTTGTTCTTTCTGTCTGTGTCTCTGTTGCAGATCTTTCCGCACTAAGGGCTCATGCTCACTGCAGCTCTAAGGCCCCATTGACAACTGAGCATTGTGTTTTCAGGCAGAAAGTCGCGCAATTTTACCGCAATTTTTGCAGCGATTTTGTACAGGTCAAAAGGTCACCAATGTAAAAAGCAGAAAAATGCCCAAATCTGTCTAAAAAAAAAGTCCCAGAACTTGTTTGAGCTTCAGGCATTTTGGAGCTTCTGGCTTCAGGCATTTTGGAGTGGAGATGTGAACCATCTTCATAGAGAATAATAGTTTTTTTTCCCCCCTCCAGCGTTTTATAACTTCAGGCTTCAAGCTACAAAATGCTCAGGTGTGAATGGGGTCTCAGGAGCTTAAAGTGGAGATTCACCCTAAAAAAAAAATTCTAACATTACATCCAGCATACTAACGACATGTAAAGTATGCTGGTATATTTTTTTTTTCTCCGTACATACCGTTTAATTGTTATTTTCGCCCAGGCTTCCGGGTTCTGATTCCCGCGGGACTGGGCGTTCCTATTGAAAGCTTAGCTGATTGACCTCTGGTGAAAATCTTCCCATGGCGCATAAAGCGCGTCACCTGTTTTCCGTAAATAGCCGACATGCGAGTCGGCGCTATACGGCGCCTGCGACCACCGTGTAGAGCTGACTGCGCAGGTGCCGTATAGCGTCGACTCGCATGTCGGCTATTTACGGAAAACCGGTGACACGCTTTATGCGCCATGGGAAGATTTTCACCAGACGTCAATCAGCTAAGCTTTCAATAGGAACGCCCAGTCCCGCGGGAATCAGAATCCGGAAGCCTGGGCGAAAATAACAATTAAACGGTATGTACGGAGAAAAAAAATAAAATACCAGCATACTTTACATGTCGTTAGTATGCTGGATGTAATGTTAGAATTTTTTTTTTAGGGTGAACCCCGTTTTAAATTAAACAAGTGGCTCCTACAAGCTTTTGAGATCTTATTTTTTTCTGCCTAGAAATTCCCCATCATGTTAGCCAATGTGTCATGCACACCAGGGCTTTTTCAGGCATTTTCAGACATATGCTCCTACAGGAAGAAAAAAAACAAAAAAAGCTCGAACACGAAAAAACCTGCAGTGTGCATGAGTCCTTACTGTCTCGTAAAATGATCAGGACGTTAGGCAAAATCTTGGATAGCAGTAAAAACTCAACAGGGGATCTAATCCTTACCTAATCCATGCAAAACTCAAATGTTTTTCTCTTTGTACCGACATACACTTAACTTCTTTTGCTGGATGAAGTTTATTTCCTATTAATAAAAGCTATCAAAACAAGAAAGCACTGTACTAGAAAAATGCCTTTAGTGTGGCTCGCTCTTTATGTAAATCTGCTGAAGAGCTAGGGTCTACTAGATGCACGCTAAAAGAAAAAAAGTAATTTGAACACTCTGGGCGTACCCCGTCAGTGTATACGTAGATATAGTACGTAGCTGATCCATTTTATATGTGTAAGACTTGCAATGGTGAGTAAAAAAGTGCTTTCTAAAACCCCTTAACACCATTAATATACTCTACGTCATGGCAATCAATGGGTTGAACAAGCTCATGGCTCCCAATCACTTCTATATCAGCCTAAGTGCCTCAACCCTCCTAACCCGGTGCTGGTGCTCACCTGGGACCACTGCAGCGGGACTCGGGAGGACAAGTGGGTGGAGACTGGTACTTGCCGTTTCCTGATTTTATCTGTGTTGTGTGAACCTGGAAGCTCTGAGCTGGCCCAGCAACAGCATCCGCAGAAAACACATTCTTGTTGCAGAATTCCTTTCACTGTATTATAATTAAGGATGAGCTATGGCGTGTTCACATGGTACACGTGCAGAGCCCGCCAGGAAGTCTGCACGGCGCTGCGCTAATCACAGCCAGGGACACATTGTCCCGATGCTCGGCTGCAGAGATCAGGAAATGTCTCCCTGGCTGTGATTAGCGCAGTGCCGTGCATACTTTCTGGCGGGCTCTGCATGTGTACTATGCAAACACGCCAGAGCTCATCCTTAATTATAATATAGGGAACTTTTTACCACTCACTTTGTGATATTTTATAAAGATAAAAAAAAAAAGAAAGAAGTAAAAGGTATAAATAATTGTATAAAAAAACACGTAAAAGATCCCAACATACATGTGGTTAGTATGCTTTGTATTCATGTAAATGCCTATTACACAGCATTGGCAATTCCACACAACCAGAGGTAGTAGAATAATTATTGGGTTGTCCATTTAGGTTTAACTATAAACTGATGTGCCCCAATTCAAATTTTATTTGTACGTTTTTCTGGTTTTCAGAAGGGAATACAAATATGAGTTTGTATGTGTTTCTTAATGACTTTACAGTCTCATCTTTTATTTCTTTATCGTTACATCACGGGACACAGAGCGGCATTCATTACTATATGGGTTATATGGAGTACCTTCAGGTGTAGACACTGGCAATCTTCAAACAGGAAATGCCCCTCCCTATATAACCCCCTCCCATAGGAGGAGTACCTCAGTTTTTACGCCAGTGTCTTAGGTGTTAGTCATGGTTTAGCTTGCCTCCGCATCCTTGGGATTAGGTGAGCTAACCGGTTCTGTCCAAAAAAGCCTCAGCGCTAAAATGGTCAGTAACCGGACCCCAAACCCTTGGGGTATAGCCCATAATGCTTTCTTTTTAAGAGAGCTGGACCCTGGGCCCAGAACTTAGAAAACCTTTGGGCACCTAATGTTTCTGTTTGCCAGGGTGCTGTATGGGTCCAGGACAGTGGATCCTTCATGGAAGAAGAAGGTTCCCAGGGCCTGAAGGTCTAGACATCCCCACGGAGATGGGGGAAGATTGGGCCTCTTGCTTGGCAAAGTCCTGCGGCATGGAGCAGGTAAGTAAGGGGAAAACTTGCGGAACTTGGCTCTTAGCAAGTTTTTTCTGGGAGGTCACAGGGGACATGCCTAAGGTTATGCATTGCATCTGGCAAACCAGTCACATATCATGAAGATAGGATGGCTCTATATGTTATTATTCCCCATAAAAAAGTGACCTCCCTGGTAGTGTTGGAAAAGCTGTGAGTGGGGCCTTTTATGTACAAATGTATGTGTGTGTCAGAGAGCTATGCTCACCTGCAAGCCTCCAGGCGATGCTCTATCCAGTCCTCTTCCTCATGCCTGCAAGGCAGGCAAAACGCTGACCTCCTCGTGTGTTTCTGGCTGCGGCTGCAGGAACAGAGAGGCCCTTCCTCCCAACCCCCCCCCCCCCCTCGGCGGGCGCGCGCGCGGCGCGCGTGCACGTGTTATAGGCGCATTTGGCGCCGTTTTAGCTGGGGGGGAAGGGCGGGTCAGTGGTTTAAGGAAGGGGCGGCCCTTCCTTAGATGCCACAGCTCATTCAATACTTTGGTTTGAGGGAGGAAGGACTGGAGTGAAGCACGGGGCGCCGAGGACACACAGTGGCCAGAAAGAATACTACAGTCTTCAGAAGATTGTGGTTTAGCCTAGGAATAGGCTGTTTTTCTTTTCCATCTCATAGTCTCTTCTTTGGCAATACTACTCAGGGGGATAGAATGTTTTTTCTTGCCTAGATTTGAAAAAAAAAAAAAAAAAAAAAAAAGTGGTCATCTGGGGTAGAGGAAACATTTTTTATCCCCCAAACAGGTGGTTGGGCATTTAACTATTTATAAGTCCCAGGTACCAATAAGTAGCAGGTGTACCCCGGTATTGTACCATGGCATCAAAGAACAAGTCAGAGGGTACAAAAGGTGGGGATTCCCCCACAGGGTCTGAGGTCTCGGACAGAGCTATGCCGCTGCTTTCTCCACAGGGAGCCTTTGGGCCATCGGGATCTGGGGCTGGAGCTGACGCAAGTCAACCCAATCCTAAGATGGTCACGGAGGAGGTGTTCCTCACCTCTTTAAATGAGATGCAGAAAAGCATGGGAAAAATGATAGCCGCAGCTATGCGGGGTAGTAAGCGGAATAGATCTCCGTCACCCGTGCGCGGACCCTCGGAAGAGGAGGTCCTTTCCTCTGGGGAATTGGACGACCTCTTGGACAAAGACCAAGTAGGTTCAGGGATCGATGATCCGGATACAGAGGAGTATGGGGCAGTCTCCCTGAGGGAGAGCTGGTGGATTCAAGGCTTGACAGACTTGGTCCATAAGGCATTCAACCTGCCTGTACCAGATCTCCAGGTATCGACGGTTTCAGCTTTGGGCTCACTGAGGGCGCCTCAAAGCAGTGCTGTGTTTCCGATCCATCCTCTATTGGAGGGAGTCTTGTTCCAAGATTGGAACAAACCAGACAAGGTTTTCTTACCACCTAAGAAATTTTCTGTCTTATATCCTATGGAAGAAAAGTTTTCCAAGAGATGGGCTTCTCCTGCAGTAGACGCAGCCATCTCATGTGTTAACAAGTCGTTAACATGCCCTGTAGAAAACATACAGGTTTTCAAAGATCCAGTTGATAAGCGCTTGGAAGCACTACTTAAGAACTCCTTCACTGCTGCAGGGGCAGTAGTACAGCCAGCCGTGGCTGCGATTGGAGTCGCTCAAGCTTTATCGGATCAATTTAAGCAAATGCTTGAACTTATTCCTGCCGAGCAGGCAGAAGAATTTTCGGATGTCCCTAAGGCCATTTGTTTTACGGTAGACGCAATCAAGGATTCTATCCAGCAAGCGTCACGTTTATCGTTATCCCTTATCCATATGAGAAGACTCTTATGGTTAAAAAGCTGGGAGGCTGAGCCCCCATGCAAGAAGCTCCTGGTAGGGTTCCCCTTCCATGGAGGTCGGCTCTTCGGAGAAGACCTAGATAAATACATTCAGACCATTTCAAACGGCAAGAGTACTCTCTTGCCAACTAAGAAGAAGGTTCAGGGGCCTGCGTTTAAACGACAGTCCTCCCCTGGACAGGGGCCCTCTAATGCCAAGCAGTATCGACGGCCCCCTGCAAGAACAAACTTCGGCTTCAACAGCAGATCACAAAGACAGGCTGTTAGAGGCAAGAGGCAGTGGTTTCGCAAACCAGCAAAACCAGCCCCCAAGTCTACCTTATGAAGGGGCGCCCCCACCCACGAAGGTGGGGGGAAGGCTGCGACTCTTTTCGGAGATTTGGGAGGCCAGCATTCCCGACGAGTGGGTACGGTCTTCCGTGGCCACAGGCTACAAGCTAGAGTTCCTAAGGTTTCCTCCTCCTCATTTCCAGGAGTCGAGGATTCCAAACGATCTGGAGAAAGGAGCCGCATTAAGATCGGCTCTAGATCATCTACTTTCCCAGGAGGTAATAGTAGAGGTACCAGTCCTAGAACAGGGACTGGGTTTCTACTCCAACCTATTCATCATCCCAAAGCCCAATGGAGATGTCAGGCCAATTTTGGACCTAAAGATGGTAAATGCATACTTAAAAGTCCGCTCATTTCGGATGGAATCCGTGCGGTCAGCAGCTGCCACACTCCAAAAGGACGACTTCATGGCGTCCATAGACATAAAGGATGCCTACCTTCATGTTCCAATTTATCAGCCACATCAAAGATATCTACGCTTTATGGTGGCTTCGCGTCATTTCCAATTCGTGGCGCTTCCCTTCGGGTTGGCTACGGCCCCCCGGGTGTTCACGAAGGTTCTAACTCCAATCCTAGCCAAGCTAAGGATCCAAGGGGTCACGATCCTAGCATACCTGGACGACCTCCTAGTCATAGACCACTCGTCTCCCGGCTTGGAGCGAGCAGTGGCCCTCACGGTCCAATACCTCGAGAGGTTCGGCTGGGTCCTAAATCGAGAAAAGTCAGCATTCCAGCCCACAAGGCAATTGGAATATCTCGGCATGAGATTAGACACAGAACAACAAAGGGTGTTCCTACCTCTGAGGAAGGTCAAAGCCATCAAGGAATTAATCCTACTGGTTCTAAGCAAGAAAGAACCGACTATTCGCCTATGTATGAGACTACTAGGCAAGATGGTGGCTACATTCGAGGCGGTGCCATACGCCCAGAGCCACACTCGCATCCTGCAGGCAGCCATCCTGTCAGCATGGAGCAGAAGGCCACAGGCCTTGGATATCCCGTTGCCACTCTCATCAAGAGTCCGGCAAAGTCTGTGTTGGTGGTTAGACCCTCAGAATCTACTGAAGGGAAAGTCTTTCAGCCCAGTGGCTTGGAAGATAGTGACCACAGACGCCAGCCTGGCGGGCTGGGGAGCAATTGTGGATGGTTCCACTCGCCAAGGTATTTGGGCAAAGCCAGAGAAGCTGTTACCCATCAACATCTTGGAGCTCAGAGCTGTTCGACTAGCCCTCAGGGCTTGGACGTCGAAATTGCACGGGTTCCCAGTGAGAATTCAATCAGACAATGCCACGGCAGTGGCATACATAAATCACCAAGGGGGAACCAGGAGTCAGGCCGCTCAGAGAGAAGTGAGCTTGATTCTCCTATGGGCAGAGGCTCATGTGCCCTGCATATCAGCAATATTCATTCCCGGAGTGGACAACTTTCAGGCGGACTTCTTAAGCCGCCAGACTCTATGGCCGGGGGAATGGTCTCTGCATCCACAAGTCTTTCAAGCACTCTGCCAAAGATGGGGAGTGCCGGACGTGGATATCATGGCATCGAGACTCAACAAGAAGCTAGACAGGTTCATGTCCCGCTCAAGGGATCCGATGGCCTGCGGAACCGATGCTCTGGTTTGCCCTTGGCATCAGTTCAAACTTCTTTATGCGTTTCCCCCGCTCCAGTTACTACCCCGCCTGCTGCGCAGGATCAGGGTGGAGCGCATACCAGTCATCCTGGTAGCTCCAGCATGGCCCAGAAGGGCATGGTACTCACTAATCCTAAGGATGGTAGTGGGAAACCCTTGGACTCTGCCTCTAAGGCCAGACCTGCTATCGCAAGGTCCGATCCTCCACCCTGCCTTACGGCATCTAAATTTGACGGCCTGGAAGCTGAATCCTTGATTCTCAGGGGTAGAGGTCTATCTCAGAAGGTAATCTCTACCCTAATCAGAGCCAGGAAACCGGTCTCTAGGGTGATTTATCACAGGGTCTGGAAGGCCTATATAGGCTGGTGCGAGTCCAAGCTATGGCTTCCTCGCAGGTTCACCATAGATAGAGTTTTAAGTTTTCTCCAGCTAGGAGTGGATAAAGGATTGGCATTAAGCACAATCAAAGGACAGATTTCTGCCCTGTCAGTGTGGTTTCAGCGGCCGCTGGCCACCCACTCGCTGGTTAAGACCTTCCTTCAAGGGGTCTTACGTATTAAACCTCCAGTTAAATCCCCGCTTTGTCCGTGGGATTTAAATCTTGTTCTGTCAAGTTTACAGAAACAACCGTTTGAGCCGTTGGCTGAAGTTCCTTTGGTTCTACTGACAAGGAAGTTGGTATTTTTGGTTGCCATAGTTTCCGCAAGAAGAGTTTCGGAACTGGCAGCCTTATCCTGTAAGGAACCATATCTTATATTTCATAAGGACAAGGTCGTTCTCCGCCCTCATCCTTCCTTCCTACCGAAGGTCATATCCAGTTTTCATTTGAACCAGGATTTGGTATTACCATCCTTCTTCCCTAAACCTACTTCCAGAAAGGAAGGGTTGCTGCATACCTTGGATATTGTCAGGGCCATGAAGGCCTATCTTAAAGCTACAGAGAAAATCCGAAAAACAGATGTGCTGTTTATTCTACCGGATGGGCCCAAGAAGGGGCAGGCAGCTGCAAAGTCCACCATTTCTAGGTGGATTAAGCAATTAATCACTCAGGCCTACGGCTTGAAAGGGTTGCCTCCTCCAGTATCATTAAAGGCTCATTCTACTAGAGCCATGGGCGCCTCCTGGGCAGCACACCACCAGATCTCTATGGCTCAAGTTTTCAAGGCGGCAACCTGGTCTTCTGTCCACACATTTACAAAATTCTACAAGTTGGACGTAAGAAGGAATACTGATACTGCCTTCGGGCAGGCAGTGCTGCAAGCTGCAGTTTGAGACCCTCGGATTCCGGGGGCTCCTCTTTTTTTGAGTTAAATTTAAAATTTAAGATTATTTTTTCTCAAATAAGTTGGATTTATTATGATTTGAGTATATCTCTAAATTAAATCCTTTTGTCTTGGAGATGTTCTCCCTCCCCTCATTGTAAGCATTGCTTTGGGACATCCCATATAGTAATGAATGCCGCTCTGTGTCCCGTGATGTAACGATAAAGAAAAAGAGATTTTTAATACAGCTTACCTGTAAAATCTTTTTCTTGGAGTACATCACGGGACACAGAGCTCCCACCCCTCTTTTTTGAGGACCATTTTGGGAGGCATACTGCTTGCTACAAAACTGAGGTACTCCTCCTATGGGAGGGGGTTATATAGGGAGGGGCATTTCCTGTTTGAAGATTGCCAGTGTCTACACCTGAAGGTACTCCATATAACCCATATAGTAATGAATGCCGCTCTGTGTCCCGTGATGTACTCCAAGAAAAAGATTTTACAGGTAAGCTGTATTAAAAATCTCTTTTTTTAGTTGACATTTGGAAAATCTATTGTTTGGTGCTCAAAACTGTACATTTTTACTTAAAAACAACCTGATTTCATAAGCATTTGTTCAAGTTTTAATCATCATACAAATTGGAGAACCTTTTTTATTGTATAGATCCTCATTATCTATACAAGTAGATTTGAAGGGTCTTTAGGTAACGTTTAAGCAAATGATAAGCACTTAAGAATGTGTGTGTGAAAAAATGGGAAAGGCATAACTTCTACTCCTAATTAAAGCCTCTCCTTCCCTCCTTAGCTATTTTGGGGGGGGGGGGGGGGGGGGGTTGCTGATTTATTTATTTTTACCATTTCTATGCTAACTTTATTTCATTGGGAAAAAAGAATATGCCATGTTTTGTGCCAGAAACATAACTATAGGGGTTTATTTATTAAGCAGTAGCTTCATTTATCAAAAATATATTTCAGGTGTATCCTCCTGGTTCATATCTTTAAAAATTGCCATAATTTTAAATTTTTGTGTTCTTTAATGATCTTTAACATTTTAATCTTGCACTTAAATTACCATAATTGATTCTCCTGCAGTGAATATTTGGTGAATGTCATATTTCCAGCTTTTTAAATATGCCCTTAACCACTTAAGCCCCGGACCATATTGCTGCCTAAAGACCCAAGGTGTTTTTACAGTTTGGGACTGCGTCGCTTTAACAGACAATTGCGCGGTCGTGCGACGTGGCTCCCAAACAAAATTGGCGTCCTTTTTTCCCCACAAATAGAGCTTTCTTTTGGTGGTATTTGATCACCTCGGCGGTTTTTATTTTTTGCGCTATAAACAAAAATAGAGCGACAATTTTGAAAGAAATGCAATATTTTTTACTTTTTGCTATAATAAATATCCCCCAAAAACATATATAAACATTTTTTTTTCCTCAGTTTAGGGCGATACGTATTCTTCTACCTATTTTTGGTAAAAAAAATCGCAATAGGCGTTTATCAATTGGTTTGCGCAAAATTTATAGCGTTTACAAAATAGGGGATAGTTTTATTGCATTTTTATAATTTTTTTTTTTTTTACTACTAATGGCGGCGATCAGCGATTTTTTTCGTGACTGCGACATTATGGCGGACACTTCGGACAATTTTGACACATTTTTGGGATTTTTGTCATTTTCACAGCAAAAAATGCATTTAAATTGCATTCTTTATTGTGAAAATGACAGTTGCAGTTTGGGAGTTAACCACAGGTGGTGCTGTAGGATTTGGTGTACACTGTGTGTGTGTTTACAACTGTAGGGGGGTGTGGCTGTAGGAATGACGTCATCGATCGAGTCTCCCTACATAAGGGATCACTCGATCGATGCAGCGCCATAGTGAAGCACGGGGAAGCCGTGTTTACACACGGCTCTCCCCGTTCTTCAGCTCCGGGGAGTGATCGCGACGGAGCGGCTATAAACAAATAGCCGCGCCGTCGTCCCGGATCGCTCCCCGAGGGGACCCGACCGCCGCAAGTCGCGGGGGGGGCGCCCGGATCAGACCCCCCACCCACGTCTAGGCAGGGACGTACAGGTACGCCCATGTGCCTGTACGTGCCATTCTGCCGACGTATATGTACATGCGGCGGTCGGGAAGTGGTTAAAGTGGATGTAAACTCGAATTTTTTATTTATTTTTGCTGTCACAATGTAGAGTATACGATTTCCTATCATTTGTGCCCAGTCTTGCCACAAAGAGTCAATCCAGCTCTGAGCAATCCTCTTTTATTGTTCAGTGAGATAAACCTTGACAAACATAGAAAACCTTTGTCAAATCCTCTCCCTTGGTGTGAATGACAGGTTATTTGCATATCTCATGCATTAGGCATTATTTTTTAATCCCCACTCCTTTTCTGAAGTCTGTGGTTACTTTTCTGGAATTTGACTGGATGTTGGTGATCATAGCAGAATTTTTAGTGTAAGGAATACATGAGGAGAAAATGCATGTTGACAAGGGGAGTGTAGAGGTGGGTGGGGAATCTACTGACATCACGACTCCACCCACAGAGCTCCAGACAACCGATCCACCCACAGAATCTGCAGTTTTTCAGTATTATAACAGACAGAGGGGAGACATATGACAGGTAAGGATACATGCAGAAGGCACGTATATCCCTATAGATCAGCACTATGGCAGTAGTTTAGAAAGGATGAGAGTGGGTTTACATCCACTTTAAGCCCTGGTTCACATTGGTGCTTTTTGACATTTCTAAAAGCATGTCAAATCGGAGGCAACTGCTTGCAATGGCACCATCCTAATCGGTGTGACCAATTTCAAAAAGTAGTTTCTGTACTACTTTTTGGGATTTTACATTGACATCTGTGCAGGAACCCACACAGATGTCTGTGAAATTGCCGCCAAAATCAAGACTGACAAGCAGGAGTGAAATCATGAGTTCAGCTGAACTCGCACAGATTCATTCCCACGGCTCAGTGTGAACCTGAGGTTAAGCTCGTTCAAACCATATGTGCATAAAAAGCAATGTAAAACAACTCACAGATTTGACTTGCATAGAATATTTTGGGCATATTTACACCATGTGCAGAGATGTGTGTATTTCTAGCATAGGTCTCTGCAAGGACACAAAGAAACCAATAGTTTTTTATGTGCCCAGTTCACACAATAACGCTGCTGTCACAGGAGTTTTTTCGGCGAAGAAATGTGCAACATACCTTATATACTCGAGTATAAGCCGACCCTGAATATAAGCCGAGGCACCTAATTTTGCCACAAAAAAACTGGGAAAACGTATTGACTCGTGTATAAGCCTAGGGTGTCCATCTGCATGCCTCACTGTGCCTCACTTTGCCTCACTGTGTCCATGTTCATGCCTCACTGTGCCCATGCCTCGACTGATGTTTAACATGGGAGTCTATGGAAGGGGTGCCCGGGTTTGAAAAATCGGTGCTCCCCAGTTGTAGGTCCCCCAGACAACAAACTTGCACACTTGTAGAGGAGAAATGGGGCTACATGTGTGCCAAGTTCAGGGGACCTACGGCCGGCTGGCTGGTCCCGGGTTCCCAAAGTCTGGGGGATCAGGCGCAAAAAGGTGACTCGAGTATAAGCCGAGGAGGGCATTTTCAGCACAAAAAAATGTGCTGAAAAACTCAGCTTATACTTCAGTATATACGGTAAATTCTCTGCAAGGGTGCAAAGAAGACAATTGTAGCTGGATTCAGAAAGATTTACGCCGGCGTATCAGTAGATACGCTGTTGTAACTCTGAATCTACGCCGGCGTTAATTTAAGCGTATTCTGGAAACCAGATACGCTTAAATTAGGCTAAGATACGAGCGGCGTAAGTCTCCTACGCCGTCGCATCTTAGGGTGCAATTTTCCCGCTGGCCGCTAGGTGGCGCTTCTGTTGAGTTTGGTGTAGAATATGTAAATGAATAGATACGCCGATTCACGAACGTACGTGCGCCCGGCGCATTTTTTTATGTCGTTTACGTATGGCTTTTTCCGGCGTAAAGTTAGTCAAACAAATAGCTAGCCTAGTCAATGTTAAGTATGGCCATCGTTCCTGCGTCGAAATTTGAAAATTTTACGTTGTTTGCGTAAGTCGTCCGTGAATGGGGCTGGACGTAATTTACCTTCACGTCGAAACCAATACGTCCTTGCGGCGTACTTTGGAGCAATACTGGGATATGTACACGGACGGCGCATGCGCCGTTCGTAAAAAACGTCAATCACGTCGGGTCACCACCCATTTACATAAAACACGCCCCCTCATCCTCATTTGAATTAGGCGCGCTTACGCCAGCCCCATTTACGCTAAGCCGCCGTAACTTAGGAGGCAAGTGCTTTGTGAATACAGCACTTGCCTCTCTGATTTACGGCGGCGTAGCGTAAATAGATGCGCCGCCGTACCTGAATCTGGCTATTGATCTTTATGTGCTCTGTTCACACCACAACGTTGAAGTCATGTGAGTTTTTTTTTCTGGGCCGAAAAACAGGGTGCAGAGAACAATTGTTTTCTTTGTGCCTGTGCAGAAACAGGTGCAGAAACACGTCTCACATTCACTCACATATTCAAATGGTGTGAATAAGGCCTAGTGTTATACAGTAAATATACCAAACAGCAAAAAAAATCAAATATTAGCACTTTCTATCCATAGTTGTTTTTAAACTACTTCTGGTCAAACTGGAAAAATATATATAGGAATAAAAAAGAAAAGTTATTTATAGAAAATGAGTAAAAATAAAAATCATTTGTAGCTGATGATATCATCAGAATATAATCTTGTTTGTCCCATAAAAAAAAAATATGTATTTTTTTTTCTGTATAATTAATTACAAAGTTTATTTCCAAAACAGTTTACTCATAGCAAAATGTAAAAATGTATCTGGTCTATTGATGGTACGGAGCACCCCGCAGTTGTTCCATTCAGTACTGTACACAGAGGGATATTCACATCAAGCATTGCTTGAGCGTTCACATTGGTACTCCTTTTTTTTTTTTTTTTTCGTATATAATAAAAAAAAAATCTCAAGTACAGGAAACTGCTGTATTTTCAGGGATAAAAAACTTTTGTTTTAATGTTTGAGAAAAATTGTTCGTGGGATGCCACGTCAGTTTTTATATTAGCTGTGGAATGGCATCCTGCATGAACCGCTTCCAGAAGAATTGATCACTCCATAAAGGGGCCATACTGTCCTTCAAAGGTAAATCATTAAAGTAGAGCACTAGGCAAAAATGAAAATGGCATAAATTATGCAGTCTGATAGTAGCATTAACACAGCAGTTTTTGTTTTTCTGAATCTCCCTTGTAGCATAGTTGTATTTCCTATTATTCAAACAAGAAGTTCAGATTTTCCACTCCCTGTGACAAGGTGACAACACTGTTTGTTCTGCAGTGAAATCAACACCCTGTGGACAAGCTAGTCTTCGATGGGCAAATCATTTCAGATGAACTCTGAGCAAGCAAATTCCAGCTAACATTTTTTATTCAATTTGTGCATTTATTTTTTATTTTTATAAGGTTGCACTGAAAAGAATCACATGCAATTTGAATAGGAATGCTGTGCGATTCCTGTCTGAAATGCATGTGATTTCTCCCACCGCTCGTGTATGTGTATCGAAAGGGAAAAGCGCCATCTAGTGGGCAGTTTAAAGAAATGCTAGAACTCGCAGTACATATCTGGCCACATGCAATTTGTCATGTCCCCATCCACCGATCATAACAAATTGTGGATGGTGGAGGTGCTCACAGGGCTGTAGGAGAAGTTTTGGTCCCCCCTGTGGGTATAAGGCAAAAGTGATGTCTGCTTGGGGGCGGACCACCTCTACATCTCCTCCAGCACTGTGAACACCTTCAACGGCCGTGATTTGCCTTCATCGGCGGACTGGGACACCTATGTACAGTAGATTATTCTGCATGTGACCAGATATGCTATGTGAGTGCATTTTTTTTTAACAAGAAACAAGAAACAAGAAAGAGTTCTAAAACATTTTAAACTGCCCACTAGATGGCACTTTTTCCTTTTCTACACATACACGAGCGATGGAGAAAATATGCATGCGATTCAGACAGGAATAGCACTGCATTCCTGTTCAAATCGTATATGTGATTCTTTGCAGTGCGATTTGCACTCATTCGTTTTGTGTTGAGGCAAATCCCACCGCAAAGTATCGGTAACATATAGGTGAGTACTGATACTCGTGCAAATCCTTAGTATCGTCACTTCCTTATTTTTCACTTTAATAAGGCTTTAAAACAACCCTAATTAATAATTTAATAACAAAAAATGGAAGAGCCCAGTGCCAAGACGTTAAATCCAAGACCTAGTAACTTAGCAGACCAAACTATATCACAGGAACAATGGAGCTGAGGGACATGGCTAGACAACAGAAATGTGCTAAAATAACAACCTGAAATAAGAGCGCACAGCTCCCAATATACAGTAGATGATGATCATCACTTAGTATGGTTGTAATTCACAGACCACACCTATATGAATAGACCCAGCTGAACTCCGGTTTTATTCTGTACAGATTTCCATCCAGTGGCCTTCCTGCTGCTTCATGTAGAATAGTGGCTGTAAATTATAATAGAGCTGCAGCTATTTCCCATTGTGGCTTGCATGAGATTGCAGTTTATTGGTTTCCATTGTGCGGTTCTGCATGTCTCGCCCTCCTCCATATTGTCTTTTACTTGGCATCCCCTTCACTTCTCTTGTACAACACCATGTCTGATTGTGACATTTCAATTTTGCAGGCTTCTTATATCCAGCAAGATATTGACAGTGCTCTGAATGACAGCAGAGGAGGGAGACCAAGGACACGGCCAGACATACTGAGGTAATTGGCATGAAATAAGCCTGAACTTTACACCTGGAACCTAATGCATGTCTTTTATTCTTTTAATGGTTAACTCTGTACACGCTGTATTCTTGGAACCACACACAGGCATCAGAACATTTACTACTGTATTGGATATGTTGTGATGGCAAAGCTTGCCGCACCCTCTGTGGACCTTGGGCAGAAGCCTGATGTGGCTGATATTTGCAGCCAGACAGGATTTGTATTGAGAAATGAGACCAGTGCCACTTTTCATCACATTCTACATACTTATTTTTTTGTTTCTTATATGACCAGCCAAATATCAACCTCCTCTTCTATGGAGAGTGGAGACAAAGGGCTAAATCCTCAGCTAAATTCTCATACACATAGGAACTATTTTACCTGCTTCTCTTGTGAACGCCCCACTCCTTTTGTGCTTTATGGCTGCACAAGGAGGGTGATTATGTTCAGTAGGCTTTGTGCCACTGCCCCACCCCTTGCTGCTTTAAACTGCTTGTGAGGACATGACACACACTGATAACACCCATGACAAGCTCTCTCCATCTTGTTAGTCCACCTAAGTACCACCATCGACCCACCCATAGGTGTGCGCAGCCTATGGCATTAGGGTGTGCACACCAAAGCTCAAACACACATGCATGTGTAATATACCGTATATGGCAGTGGGCAAGTCAGTAGGGCTTTGTCAGCAGGGCAGAGATTGGTGTCAGTGTCTTTATTTGTATTATTATTACTATTATTTTACAATTTTTATTTTTATTTTTTAAATATATATATATATATATATATATATATATATATATATATATTTTTAGGAGCCCTGTTGGGGGGCTTTGGTGAAATATCAGTGGTCTAAACCGACCCCTGATGTCTAACTTTTGAGACAGAGAAAGGGACTGAGGACAGAGATTCCCCAGTCCCTTTCTCTGCAGCCAGGCAACAGGGGGAATCTGCACAGTACAGGGTGATTAGGGTGTGCCCAGGCACACCTTACACCCTATGTGCGCACGCCTATGGACCCACCTAATGATTACAGACCATCCACTGCCAGTGGAAGCCTGATTTATTTTTTCTTAAGCATGGAACAGCTCCATATTATATAAAACAGCTCCATATATAAAATTGGGTAACTGCACCAACTGAACTGAAAGTGTGATTTTTGAAAGTGCCAAAAAAATATAATTGTACTGTACAGGACACAGGCTTACTATTCATAGATCCTGGGTTATAGGTTTTTGCCTTCAGGTGATTGGATGCTGGTAAATCTTTTGAGGACACACCCCTTGGGCACCTCACCCTATCCCACTGTGTGAGTCCTCAGGTTTTGCTAGTGTCTTAAGGTGATGGACATTTTCTCGCTCTTAGCTAAACTCGTTTATTATTTTATCTTCGAATTTCAAGCAACTCTTCATTCAGCCCTTCACTTCTAATACCACAATAGAAGCAGTGCATTTTCTTTGGTGTAGCCTCAGTAATATCTTGGGAGCCATACCTCTAGACCCCATACTGTGGGGACAGCCTGTAATGTTGCTTATGGCACTGGATTCTTTTTTTTTTATTATTTATTTTAATTGTCATACATACAGAGAAAATATTTCATTAATCCATCAATCATATGAGCTCCAACGAATCCAGTCAAAATCCAATTAACAGCATTACTCCTATATTAAATACATCCACAGAAAAAACAATACCTAGTTATTTGGGATAGTCCCCATGAAAGGAGAAACACTAATATTCTAATACTAATACTAATCTTTTAGGAACAGTCGCAATCACTGTTTTTTTTTTTTTTGCACAGATGATCAACTTGCTTTATTTATAAGTCCAGCTTTATATTTATAACACTTATTTTTGTTACACATTCACTGTATGATATATGCTTATTTACTTTTTTTTAAGGTGTTTGAGTGGAGCATATATATACATTTGTTCACAGTGAGGGTTTTGGCATATTTACCTTTAGCGCTAGGTGCTATTGTCCTACGCTGAGCGTCGACCTTATAAATATTTTTTTTGCATCTAAAAAATAAACACACTTTTTATGATGATTTCATCTATTGGGTGATTTTTCTGAGGACGTGGCTGCTTTTGAGTGATATTTTTGCTTTAAGTATGGCAGACTTTGTG
This sequence comes from Rana temporaria, assembly GCF_905171775.1. Lineage (NCBI taxonomy): Eukaryota > Metazoa > Chordata > Amphibia > Anura > Ranidae > Rana > Rana temporaria. The sequence continues at coordinate 372,360,336 of NC_053491.1, forward strand.
CTTTCTGCTGTCAGGAAATGTTATGATTTGACCTTTTTAGATTCATATAAGCAGTTGATAGTAATAGTTGGTGAAGGTGATCACTAGTGTAAGTGCTCCCTGACTGAGGCTCTCAGTGTTGACTTCAGAGCCAGCAATGGCAGCATTTTTCTGTCACCTAGTCTACTTTTAATTAGTACGCATTCTGTAATCATTGCATTTTTTTATTTATTTTTTTCATTTTAGGAACATTGCAGCAAGCGACAGCAAGGTCCCTCCACCTCCCCAAGCGCCAGCTCCAATGCCTCCTGGATCGGTCACCCAGGTGGACGTCCGCAGTCGGGTGGCAGCCTGGTCTACCTGGGCAGCCGAGTATGGAGACTGTAAGTAAGAGGAAAATGCCAGTAAATTTCTATAATAGAGCTTAGTCAGTACTGTCTCTCGGAAGCCTTGGTAACATGGTTCTTGTGCATCAGAATCTTTGTCAATAATGTTTGTGTCTTGTATCATAAAATGTTGGGAAACTATGACGTTTGGGGTACAGTTTAGTTTAGTTTCAAATGTTTTTTCTTTTTTTTAACTCACACAAGCAATTTTCAACAAAGCAGCTAAAACTAGACAGATACAGTATACAGGCGGTCATCAAATTGCAAACATCCGACTTAAAAACGACTCCTAGAAAGATAAATTCACTCCTGTGTAGTGGTACCCTGTGAGGGCTGCTGATAGACTCTATACCCCACTGGCCACCCCGACTCTGCAAATCCTCTGACACCTTGGGTTCCATTGTGAAATGTTGCGTTAGTAATGAGAAACGCATGCAGTATCACTGAACCACTCAGAACACAAGAAAAGATACAAGTGAACACAACTTATATTTGACAGAAATATCACTTGACACTGAGATACAAGAATGTGTACCTTACATCCTGAAAAAGATCTATGAGAACAACTACACAGAGACGAATATCCAACACCTTTAACACATGTATTGGATACCTTCGCTCTGAGGCCTCAGCACACAAACCAGCAAACAGTGCACAGCATATACATACAGTAAAATGTGTGAATTAGATAATGTCCCACAAAATGGCTCCCCCTAGGTGGTAATTCAGTGATTAAGCAGTAAAGCATAACAAAGAGGAGAATGATGAATGTTCTTTCAATTCTGGATATCTTCAGCTAGCCTGTTATTTATACTGCAGTGTAATTTGTAATCCAGGTATGTAAAAGACAAAAGAACTGAAGAGCAAAGATGAACTGATGAATACTTAAACTGAAGAAATATCACCACTTGTATGTTCCTCTTTAATTATGTAAATGAGTGGAATACAGTACTGACTTTACAGCACAGTGGGGAAGAATAGGCCCCAAGTGCCTGCTGTATAAGGCCTGTGAAGAAGTAGATTCACATCTATGGAACTACAAGTCTCACCAGTCAGTCTGTAGAAAAATCACTCAGCAATACTTTAATCTCTATCCGGATGGGCAAGTGCCCTCTCATCACAATGGACTCCAATAGATAAAGGGCTCCAGCCAGAATACCCTCCTGGTATCTCCGTCCGGTAAAATGGTGCTGCCACGCCGTGCTGCGACTCCTGGGGCCTGGAGTGCAGCTTTTGCCAGATGCTCTGGAGCTCAAGCTGTGTAGGCCACAGACTCTCACTCCCTGTCGCACAGACCTCCTGCTGGCAGGTTCAGAATGGCATTCAGAGAGAGCTGAAAACTTTTTAGTCCTCCCAGCAGGCTGTTCTGCGTGCTTTGCATTGTGTGTCCTGTAGTCCAGAGCTGGCCCGGCCTAGAGTGTCACTTCCTCATCCAGACTACATGTCCCATAATGCATTGCTCTGTTCACTCTCAAGGAGGAAAGAAAACCCTGACAGAGTTCAGCAGGCACTAGGGGGAGCCAAACCCATACATAAGAAACAATAAACCATTCACCAATAATAATTATAGTAGCAACCCTTGGCCACACCTGTAAGAGTTATTATGGGAAAAAGGTACCTCCACTGATGCTTTGTCGCCAAGGCTTGTTTCCACAACAACCCAAAATTTACAAAATCCAATTGTCATTGGCACAGGAAGTGAGGTGAAATCTTTTTAACAGGGGCACAGACAGCAACACAAAGGTGATAACCCTTCCCTATGCTATCCAAAAACACTTAAAAAATTTTACATGTTCCTACTTGCAAAGAGATTCAACTTAACAACAAACCTACAGACCCCTTCTTGTTTGTAACCCAGGGACCGCCTGTACTTATAAAAGTAATGTAGTACCCCTCCTTCTAGCTGGAAATGAAAATGTGTTTTTAATTCCTGAACATTCAATAGAAAAAAATTGGAAAACAAAATGCATTTTTTCAACTGTACCTATAGATTGCTGTGTTTAAAGCTTGAAAGCCCCCATAGATCACTAAACTTGATGTGTGGACCAGTTGAAACCATTACCGTCATGTTGTTGTGGTGTTGGTGCAATCTTTAGGGTGTGCCCAATAAATAATGCAGGCCTCTTCTCTACTGTCTGTCTGAAGTCACATGTAGAATTAGAATTCGTATGTATTCACGTAGAATTGGTATGTAGTTCCTGACCGACTACTTTTACTGTTGTATCTGCTACAGATGATCCAAGATCCAGTCCAGACCACAACGAGACACCACAGATGATTGAAGCAAGAATTGACAGAGATGTGGTGAGCGAAAATCACCTCATTCACTTACTATGGAATCCTATGTGTTTTGGTATCTGGTGATCAATTATTTCACTTACCATGGAGTCCTGTGAGTGTTGGGATCTGTTGGTGATTTTACTGTTTCACTTACAGTGGTGTTTTATGTGTGTTGGGATATATTTATTATCTACTATTTCACTTACATTTGAGTCTGATATGTATTGGGATCTGTTGTTAACCTACTGTTGGAGGACTCCTGTGTGTGTTTGGGATTTGTTGGTGGTCTACTATTTTACTTACAGTGGAAAACTATGAGATTTAGAATCTGTTGGTGGTCTACTATTTCACTCACCATGGAGTCCTATGTGTGTTGGGAATCTATTGATTCACTTACCAGGTGTTCTGTGTGTGTTCAGATTTGTTGATCATCTACTATTTTCACTTACCATTGAGTCCTATGCATGTTTAGATCTGTTGATGATCCACTGCTTCCCTTACAGTGGAGTCCCATGAGCATTGGGATCTGTTGGTGATCTAGTATTCCAGTAACAGTGGAGTCCTATGCGTGTTGACA